>NC_139219.1:317945615-317978115 GCF_055691185.1 Crinia signifera | reverse complement strand
ATCAACCCATATCATAATTTAATTTATAAAATCATAAAAATTACCTTTTTTGTTTTTATTTTTACTTTTTTATAGCTGTACAATAGTTATCCCTCTGTGGTCCGCTGGCTTCCTGGGACTCACCAAAATGTTTTTGAAAACAGCTATAGGACAAATGAGTTTATAAGAGAGACATTTCTAAACCAAGTGAAAGAACCGGACGTAAACGATCAGAGGAATCTCATTGAATCATTTCTCGTGAAGCAACAAGAGGTATATTTTTGGGGTTATTTGTGGGGTTTCTTTGTCCTTAAAGTCAGCCATAAGGGTCATAGACGGCTGTTTTTTTTATTTACATTTTTAAACCTTTTGCGTCAACCCCCCCCCCCTGTCGAGCGAATCTTCACACTAGCATGCAAGGGTATATGTATGCTAACACATCCACTTGCATGTAGCTGAAAGGAGGAGAAATCATTCGATGGTCGCTTTTCAGATGCCTGCTATCCAGCGAACTGGGGGCAGGCACTGACATCAGCCACCCGCCATGAGGAAGCATGGGCATGACTGCCCACCATTGAGCGAACACCCTGGCAATCAGGGCTGAATCGCCCCAGGAGCTGTAATAACAGTGGTGGTGTCTTAAGTTTTGAATTTGATTAAGAGGAATTAAAACCACATCCCCATTGGCAAACTGTACAGCATTCTGTAGTTATATATATAATATATATAATACAGAATGAGATGACTAATAGGCATTGATACATAAGGATAGATACTGTATTCTTTATTGCATCGATTCCACCAGAACGCAAGGTTCTATGACTGATTCTGGAATTTGATAAGCTTGCCTGAAGAGATGAGTTTTTAGGGAACGCTTATAGATCCACCTAAGACATTCATTTGATCATGGGCGCATTTTATTTTGAGGGACAATAATATACTGCTGATGTATTTTGCATTGTTAACTTTTTTTGTCATATTAAACTATATTAAGTGATGTTCTGTGTTTGTAATCTTAATTTTTCTTTTTTTTTATCAGATACTGTAGGCTTGCTTTTTAAAACACCGATTCTACAGTATACAAGGAATTGTTCAATTACTATGCTTAAAATGTGGGTGTTCTTTCATTTTGAGATAGGATAGACAGAGAGATTTATAAAGAGATTTCTTAACATAAAACAGACATTAAAACCAGAATCCGTTGTAGCACATGCACTTTTTTTGCTTTATCTGCTGTTTGTGGACGGTACTGACAATTCATCAGTGGACATGGTTGTTTTTTAAGACTTGATGCATCTCTAAATATTTCAGAGATATTTTTGATTGGCTAAAAAGATTTGACCATTTACTGTATGCAGGGAAATGAAGAATCTACTTTGTATTATCATGATCGGAACCTACTTGAGCTGGTCAGCAACCTGTTTGTTGCTGGGATGGAGACAACCTCAACTACACTGAGATGGGGCCTTCTGCTAATGATGAAATACCCCGAAATCCAAAGTAAGAAATGAGAATGGGAAATAATATCTGCAATTGATATACAATAATAGCCAGGGCTTAAAGTGGTCAAGCAGAGGTGGAGGAAATCATTTATCTATGCCACCTAATTAACCCCCCTCCCCTACCCCCATTAGGGCCAGTGGTAGGGTTTTTGGCATCCTCTTGCAAACTAAAATTATTTTCTGTGAGAATTACTATTCAGGGCCAATGTGGAGTTTAAAATGTTCCACCTCACCATTAGAGGTGGTGGAACTCAATTCCACCCCGTTCCCCCTCATTTTAACCCCTGATAATAGCATTGTATTAGTCAGTTATAGGTACTGTGATGTATGACCATGTTGTGGTGTCATCATAATACATTGTTATAAGTCAGGAAGCATCTTCTTTTTATTTGGTAGAAAAAGTGCACAGTGAAATAGAGAGAGTGATCGGATCAGCTCAGCCACAGACAGAGCACCGGAAGCAAATGCCGTACACCGACGCCGTCATCCATGAAATTCAGCGGTTTGGTGACATTATCCCAACTAACTTACAGCACGCAGCTTCTCAAGATATCATGTTCAGGGGATATTTTATCCCAAAGGTGGGTGACGTTTCATAACAGAAATATTCTCATTACGCTATCCAGAGGCATAACTAGGGTTGGTGTCACCCGGTGTAATAACTCACGGTGTCACACACCCCCTCCCCCCTTTATCCATAGCAGCTGTGGCCTGCAGTGCGGCTCTGGCTGTGAAGCCCCCCTGCATCCGGTCCACCTATGGCAGCTGTTGTGAGGTTATCAGATTCACTGTAAATCTGTAATTACTATATTTTATTAGGTGTAGTAATTAATGTACTATTTTAGTCCGTCGGTACCCTCTTGTTCTCCATATATGTCTATATACCCCTATATGTGTGTGTAGTTCCAGATCATATATTATTAGGCTGTATAATCCCACCTCAAATGTAATGTCTGTATTTCCCAGGACTTTATTCATGTAAGCATTGTACCATTGGCAATCTCCCCAGGGGGGTTTACAATTCTTTGTAAACCTCTGGGCTCTAGCAGACTTTGTGGAACCGGCCACCACAGGGGGTGATCAGCCCATAATGTAATCAGCCGATTATTGTTCCTGCTGTTTACATGAGGGGGATAGCTGAAGGACAATCACCACAGGGGGTGATCAAATTCCCCTACTATCAACAGGAGGGTTGTCCACAGGGGGTGACCACCACATAATGTAATCAGACTGTGTTTTATATCTTGGGTTGACTCTGCTATGCATATCTTGGCCACTTCCAGACTTTCTGGAACCGACCCCAGCAGGGGGCAGAAGCAGATGGGCAGCAGCAGTACCTGGGAGGGGGGATAAACCTGACTTGAATCCACCAATAGGGATTGAGTGCAAGCCCACTGATGGTATGGAGAAGCGTGGGAAATTGGAAGTTTTTAAAATGACTGGCACACAAGCCAGGAGGGGAATTTGATGGACTGTCCTGGACTAAGAGGTTATGCTCTGTCTAGGTATCGTGTGGACTTATATGCTATCACTGCTGTGGGGATTAAGTGATAGTTTGCCCTGTGGAACTGATCTGGGACTGTGACTATACAAGGACTGTCTGTTTGGGCCTGCTACCTGAATATCTTTCTACTCTGCAATTTACCTTTGCCACTGTTTATTGTCTATTTGTGCGTGCTGTGGAAAATAAACCATTCTTCTGGTTTCATCTGCTCGGTGTCTGAGTGATTGAGGAACTCGTACCCTCACATTTGGCGGCAGCGACAGTGGGATCATTCAGACACCAACCGTCGAGCACAGAAAGCACAGAGAACAGAGGATCAGACCATATGTAAGGAAACGGAAAATGCAATAAGGTGATGTTCAGCAAGTGAGCAGGTGTCATTCCTGTAGAAAGGGAAAATGTTTCCAAGGAAAGAAAATCGATGCCTCAAGACCCCTGCAGCAGAGGAGCTCAGGGACGGAGGTTCTTCAGTGTATCGGCAGGCTGGGAAGCCGGATCTGTTATTTATTGTCAGGAAAATGCAGTATATCTGGAAGTACTGGGAAGACGCTCAGCAGATGGTCAGCGGGTGGAGAGTATCCAGCATACAGGACAAAGTGTGTTACCTGGGGGATGCATTCCTGCACTGTAAAGGTGAGGCCACTTCTTGGAATCTGCTAGGAGAGCCAGAGTTTGTAGAATTTACAGAGGAAGTGATTGCTACAGTTACCCAGATGCTACAAAGAGGACAATATTCTGAGGCTGAAGGACAAGTCCAGAATAAATTGATGCCCCAGATAGAACCAGAGGAAAGGTCTAGAAGGGGGCTACTGCAATCTGGGCAGACAACCGAGGGGTCTGCCACAGAATTAATTGTTACCGCAAGAGAAGGGTCGTTGTCAGGGGGGCCCCTAACTGCCCTTGAAGAAATGAGTATGGAGGAGCTGATAGCAGAAGGTCAGCTGCGAGGTATACCCATCCGATCCTGCACTCGCGGGGAACTCCTTCAGCAGATCCTGCACGATCAGGGAGATCCTACAAATGCATTTGCTGATTATCGAGCCTGGATCCTCCATTTCGGTGCACAGTTGAGTGTGTGGGAACAATTGCAGTGTCTGGAGGAGTGCTTCGTGGTGGCAGAGGAAGAGGCGATTGATCGGGGGCTCCTGGATACCCCAGCATGGCAAGATCAGTGTCGCAGGGGGCGTGATGAAAGGCACCGTTTGCAATTGCTTCTCCCCCATCTTAGGGAGGAAGCTGCTCAGTGTTCTCTGCAGGGGGAGGTTATCCCCAACGTGAAGGAAGTGAGGCCTCTGAGCCAGGCACCCCGGGAGGAGCTGCACTACTGCTTCCCTTTTGCTGAGGTGGGAGATGCAGAGCTATTATCCTGCTGCCAGGGGATCTATGAGGACTGCGTCCAAGAAGAGATCGCCGTGGTTAGAGGAGTATCCGACAACATCCAGGCCACCAGCCCACCAGTCACAGATGACGTCGTGTTTCGGGCTGCCCAGCATACTCAGCTGGGGAAGGAGGCTATCGCGGAGAAGGAGGTGTGCGCAGAAGTAGCTGCAGGTGAGCATCTGGCTTTTAAGGGGACAGAGCTGACACAGCCTGTCCTGCAGCCACCAGCGGAATTGTTTGTGATGGAGGGTCCCTCCTCAGCCCTGGACATTGAGACCAAATGCTGGACTGAAATGTGCCATGCCCCTAGTTTGGGTTTGGGGGAGGAAGGACATGACGGGGTAGTGGAAGTGCCAGGGCCAGAGCCCCTATATTGGCCTGCTGTTTGGCCCCTGTTCCTTGGGCAAGAGGGGGAGGTGGAAAGTGGTCCCTGCCCCATTGTGCCCGAGGCAAAAGTATTAGTAGGTTACAATGTTGCAGAGGGGGGGTACCCAGAATCCGAAGAAGAGGAATTGCTACAGCCCTTGTTAGTTCCAATGTATGACTTAGACTGTAATCATGCCCTTGCTGGTTCTGCAAACCAGCCGCCTTTTACAAGATGGGTTTGGTATGATGTCACCCTGTGGGACTCAGGTGGTATATCCAAACCCCAGATTCTCGGCTCTGCATCCCGCTATTCCAGGTTGTTATTGGTTCCTGAACAGCTGGGTACCGGGACTACAATAGTAGGGGAAGGAATGTGAGGTTATCAGATTCACTGTAAATCTGTAATTACTATATTTTATTAGGTGTAGTAATTAATGTACTATTTTAGTCCGTCGGTACCCTCTTGTTCTCCATATATGTCTATATACCCCTATATGTGTGTGTAGTTCCAGATCATATATTATTAGGCTGTATAATCCCACCTCAAATGTAATGTCTGTATTTCCCAGGACTTTATTCATGTAAGCATTGTACCATTGGCAATCTCCCCAGGGGGGTTTACAATTCTTTGTAAACCTCTGGGCTCTAGCAGACTTTGTGGAACCGGCCACCACAGGGGGTGATCAGCCCATAATGTAATCAGCCGATTATTGTTCCTGCTGTTTACATGAGGGGGATAGCTGAAGGACAATCACCACAGGGGGTGATCAAATTCCCCTACTATCAACAGGAGGGTTGTCCACAGGGGGTGACCACCACATAATGTAATCAGACTGTGTTTTATATCTTGGGTTGACTCTGCTATGCATATCTTGGCCACTTCCAGACTTTCTGGAACCGACCCCAGCAGGGGGCAGAAGCAGATGGGCAGCAGCAGTACCTGGGAGGGGGGATAAACCTGACTTGAATCCACCAATAGGGATTGAGTGCAAGCCCACTGATGGTATGGAGAAGCGTGGGAAATTGGAAGTTTTTAAAATGACTGGCACACAAGCCAGGAGGGGAATTTGATGGACTGTCCTGGACTAAGAGGTTATGCTCTGTCTAGGTATCGTGTGGACTTATATGCTATCACTGCTGTGGGGATTAAGTGATAGTTTGCCCTGTGGAACTGATCTGGGACTGTGACTATACAAGGACTGTCTGTTTGGGCCTGCTACCTGAATATCTTTCTACTCTGCAATTTACCTTTGCCACTGTTTATTGTCTATTTGTGCGTGCTGTGGAAAATAAACCATTCTTCTGGTTTCATCTGCTCGGTGTCTGAGTGATTGAGGAACTCGTACCCTCACAGCTGTCATCTCTGTTTTGGACCAGCAGTCAATCAGGAGTGCTGGTTCTGATTCCCTACTGGTTCAAGACCTCTTATTGCGCTTTAACAGCACCATAATTGAGATGAAAGCTGTGGTAGGGTTTAGTCAGTGCTCAAACTAGTGACATGTCATGCTGGCGTATACCAGGCCACTTCGAGCACAAATATGAGGCGCCTTAATCAATGTTTGGGTATACCCCTACTCTGGCCCCTGATATTACCCTAGAGAACCCATCTACTGTATCACGACCCCCTCCGACTTCCCGCTGACAACCCTCCTAACTCATCAACTTGTCAGGCCGCAGCACTCTGCAAGAGAGCCACACAGGCAACCACCATCGTATGTAGGTCTTCTGCATGTGACGTATCCATGCAATACCACTCTCAGCTGCGGGGAAGGGGGCCGAGTCAGAGGTCAGATGCGCAATAGGCAAACACATCTGATTTGCCCACTTTTCACCTGATTTCTCAGCTAGATCGCTCGGAAACAGGTGAAAAGTGGCTGAGTTGGACTAATTTATGGGGGTCCTTACTTTTTGAAACTCAAATTCTGATGTGGGTAGAACAACCATACCGGCCATCAAGTAGTCCTGATATATTTTACCCAGACTCTATATGTGACCCATATGAATGCTGTGCGCACTGACCAGATTTTAGTTATGATTGCCCAGAATGCTCAGTGGGGCAGATGTATTATCCGTCGTTATGGGGCAGAAGGGTATCAGCGCACGTTATGTGCACTGATACCGCTTCTCCCCCATGTATGATGGAGCTAGCGTGCGGTAATGGACAGGGGCGCTATGCTCCCCTGTCCATATCGGCGCTGCTATCAAAATGATAGCAGGCCGAATGTATGAACGGTCAGCATCGCTGACCGTTCGGCGCGAAGCCTGCTTTGGCTTCGCCAGCATCAGGCTGGCGAAGCCCTATCTAAACAGCAGGGACAGCGCTGTCCCTGCTGTTAGGTCTGGGCTGCGCTGGGGATCTCGCGTGAACAGCGAGATCCCGCGCATGCCCAGTGCGGCCGGCCGGGGGACAGGAGATAGCGCATCAGTATTAACTGATGCGCTATCTCCAGAAAGGGACATCGCCGGAGGGGGAAGTTAACGCTCCCCCGCTTCGGCAGACAAGATGTTAATACATCTTGTCGATGTCCCTTCCTGCTTTGCCTCGCTATTGAGGCGAAGCAGGAAGTATCATAGCGGCGCTTATCGCGCCGCTATGATACATCTGCCCCACTGTTCTCAAATTACAAACTATAATTTTATACATATAGTTGTGCAACTTGTTAAACTGAGTCATCTCAATATAAATCCAATGACTCCAGTTTTCTCTCTGTTGAACTTTGATGATGAACCTGTAAAGCATCTGATTGCTTTTATAGTGAGCATTGATGCTTCGCCTGATGATTTGATGATCTTCGCCTGTTCTCTCTACAGGGGACCATCGTTATCCCAGTACTGTCCTCGGTACTGAGGGATAAAGCCTACTTTGAGAAACCAGAAGAGTTTTACCCAGAACATTTTCTCGATTCAGATGGAAACTTCAAGAAGAACGAGGCTTTCATACCGTTCTCATTGGGTAACAATCATTCTAAGAATATTTTCATATACAGTCCTACCACTGATAAATCATTTCATATTTTAAACATTGCAGTATGAAAGGGAAATAATTCTGGATGCAAATACTCATATTTTATTATCAGTTTTTGTATATAAGATTAGATGTTTAGCATGAGAAGATTAAAAATTTAAAAAAATATGATATTATATACAGTATATGATGGGTACTAGAAGAGATTTATATATATAACAGAGTTCACAGCGGCACTCGGGACTTAACCAATCAAAGAAACTCACGTAGCCATTAAAGGTATCGTTGACATTTGAGCCCCTCCGGGCTTTTATCAAAACAGCTTACATGTAAGAGACTACGAATATCATGTTTAATTGTTTTTAACATTATTTTTATACTTTTTAATTTGTTTTTTATTTTTTATTATCTCTATTATTTGATTTGTATTCACAAATGTGCAACATCCTCAATGGACCAGTGATTTTAGACTTTGTATGAGTATATCGCAGTCAAAGACTTCAGTTCCTAAGAAAAAAAAAAAAATATTTTTTTATTTGGCTACTGTAGATAAATAGAACGTTCTGCCTCAGCCGCCATACACTAAATCACAGGTTCTCAAACTCGGTCCTCGGTACCCCACACTGCATGTTTTGCCGGTCTCCACATGTGAAATAATTAGCTCCACCTGTGGATCTTTTAAAAGGTGTCAATGAGAAATGTCAATGAGAAATAACTACACCTGTGCCAGGTGACCTGGAAAACGTTAACTCTGTCGGGTCCTTAGGACCGAGGTTGAGAACGACTTCTCTAGGTAAAGTGCCAAGTGTGGCATGAAATGTTGGAGAGAGACCAGCGGGAGATTGGAATTTCACAACACAGAGGAAATTAACCTCATTACTTTACACCTGTAGCTTGTGGTTTATTGATGTCACACACAAACTGTGACTGAGGGACAAACTCCGCTGATCCAAACTGCCAGGTGGACAAGTTATTGAAAGTATAGTGACAGTTCAACTTACCACCATATCCTCATCATCAGCAAGGACCCTGGATCTGGGTTGTTACTACAAGTGTATAGCCTTATTCCATTACCTCTGAACATTCTGGTCTCCAATTTCAAAATGTCTATAATATAGTCTTGTCAGACAATTTGGTCTACATGCTCTCATTCAAAAAACACTGTATCTGCAGAGTCATCAAATATATTTGACTCTTCAGAAGGTATCAAGTGTACTATGGCTGGACCATGCAATATGGCTATGATGTTGAAGGTATTTCAGTGAGATTGTCATTTCCAAAACATTGCGGAAGATCAGATTTCTTCATTTTTCTAAGGTGCACCTACAGTAGTCTGACAAGAAGGTAAAAATGGCCTTCATAGAATTTGTCTAGATTAGAAACTCACTAATGGCAACCAATGTATGGTATTGAGAAAAGACCAGCATCATTTATCATGGCTCTAAGCCTATTGCGCTTTACTTTGTATAGGAGATTTTGTATCAGTTGGAACTTTTTGGTTTTCAAATTTCTGATGATCAAATGTCTTTAATTGCTTAATTCCAAGAGGTTTTAGCTCCCTTAAATCATCAATATTCCTGATTGAGAATCATTGATACTATCTTGTAGGCTATGGAGATGGAGGTCTAATGTCATTGCTGAAAGCCTTTTTCTTCCACCACCATTAACTGTGAACATCCATGCTTTAAATCTGGTAGATGTATATACTGTAGCACATTTATTGAAAGCTGCTCAATCAGATTGTGATGTCACTCAGGTGCTAAAAGGGAGGGGTAATTCTGGTAATTTTGGATTTTTCATATATCGCAGATGCATGGAATATTCAAATGGTGGTATTGTATAATACTTGCTTGTTGACTCAAGTAGAACAACAGGCGCATTGGCACAGTATTGTGCATATCTGGCCCTTGTTATATGAAACACTTTAATCATCTGTAAGACTTTGTATCCACCAACTTCCATCTAAAAGATCTTCAAGGACACTCATGATGGCCTTCTCCAGATAGGCCTCCCTTATTATGATCTACCTGTCTTCTTAAAATGCTTTAGGAGATGTCCACTATATGCAGTTCAGAATTGGATACACAGGACCATCACATGTCATTACTGGCTCTATAATTGAAAGAAATCACCATGTTTCTTAAAGAGAGAGGCCAATTTCCAATATGGCATCTAAAATGTGCTGAATTTCAAAGAAAGAAAATGAACACAAAGTTGAACAAACAACTAGAATTATAAAAATTGATACAAATCAACATTGATGGTTTCTTACCTCAAATTATATTCGCCAATGTGCTATTATAAACATGAACAATGGAACACTCCTGTTGCTTGCCCGGGTCTTAAAAAGGATCCTAAATCAAAATGCGGAGGTCATCTTGGTGGCACCGGATTGGCCTCGAAGAGCATCTAACGGAGATCTACAGGCCATGCGGGTAGAAAACTCCTCTCAGACACAACCTGCTCCTTCAAGGGCCGTTCTTCTACCAGGACTTACAGCGGCTACATTTAATAGCCTGGTGGTTGAGCTGCAGATTTTAAGACACAAGGGTCTACATGCTTCGGTCATAAGCCGATAACTGCGGCGCACTATCATCTCATATGGAAAAAATATGTGCCTGGTGCAAAAGAAAGAACCTACAACCAGAGGTGTTTAAACTGGACAGCTTAATGCGGTTCTTGCAGGCTGGATTGGATTTGGGCCTTCGGCTGGGTTCCTTAAAGGTCCAAATCTCGGCCATGTCTGTTTTTTTTTTTTTTCAAAGGAATTTGGTGTCCTTGCCGGAGGTCCAGATGTTTCTCCAGGGGGTTTTGAGGATTCAGCCCCCCTTCGTACCGCCTCTGACTTGAAATACCTTACGTGGAAAATGGTGGTCTTGTTGGCCCTGACTTCAGCCAGATGGGTGTCTTGTAAGAGCCCATATCTTGTTTTTCACGAAGATCGGGCAGAACTCCGGACACGGCCGCAGTTCTTGCCTAAGGTTGTTTCACCCTTCCACCTGAACCAACCCATTGTGGTTCCGTCCAGTGTTGCGCATCCGGAAATCCCTGCTTCCCTGGATGTTGTACAGACTCTCAAAGTGTATGTTAGACGTACAGGTAGGATTAGAAAGACAGATAGTCTTTTTGTGCTTTATGATGCCCAGAGAAAGGGTTGTCTGGCATCCAAGCAAACCATTGCCAGACGGATCCATTCCACTATACAACAGGCATATGTATCGGCAGGTTTGAATCTTCCAGCGTCGGTGAAGGCTCATTCAACTAGGTCGGTAGGGACTTCCTGGGCTGCTGACCGAGGTGTCTCGGCCCTACAACTTTTCAGGGCTGCAACTTGGTCAGGTCAACACATATTCGTTAAGTTCTACAAATGTGATTCCTTGGCCAGGGCGGATTCCCAGTTTGGACAGGCGGTACTGCAGCAGTTTCTGCACATTCCTGCCCGTTCTGGTAGCTTTCTGACTTCCCCATCCTATTGAACCCCAGTATCCAATAATGGACGCTAGAGAAAATAGGATTTTGGGTACTTACTGGTAAATCCTGTTCTCGTAGTCCATATGGGATACTGGGCCCCCGCCTCGGTGCGGCATTACTACTGCATGTAGTTGTCACTTAGCGTGAAGTTATGGCTGTTGCCTTGGTTGTCACTTCGTGACAGTTTATTTCTAAGTTTTCAAGAAAGTTATTGTTCACGTTTCTTGTCTTTCTGCGGTGTGCTGGTATGAATCTCACCACTTTTCATGTTTCACAGATCATTCCTCGCATAGTTCGCTCTCCTTCCGCACAGTTTTTCATTAACTGACTAGTGGGAGGGGAAAGTAGAGGGGAGGAGCCAGTGCACCCACACTAAAGAATCTTATGTGCCCTGTCTCTCCTGCGGAGGACCTCTATTCCCCATCGTATTGAACCCCAGTATCCCATATGGACTACGAGAAAAGGATTTACCAGTACGTACCCATATCCTATTTTTAACTACTCCATCACCATCCAATGGTTATTGCATAACATCAGCGTGGATGTAACTGGGACAGATTTACACAATGGAACTCCATGTGTCTAACTGGGAAATATAAGAACTCTGAAAGCACCAGATGTTTGGTACTCAGCATTATTATGTTGTTATTAACCATGTAATACAGTAGTTGTTGCTTTTAATCACATTCACTAGCAGTTTGCAGGTTTCATTGTATCCTATTAATGTGTCATCTAGGTAAAAGAAGCTGCGCTGGGGAGAAACTGGCCAAGACGGAGCTGTTCCTGTTCTTCACGACCCTTCTACAGAACTTCACATTCCAGGCTCCACCTGGAGCTAAACTGGACCTCACCCCCCTAATTGGTTTTATCAATGCACCATTACCTCACGAAATCTGCGCCATACCTCGAAGCTGAGCATGCTGACAGCCGCATTATATTATAACATCTGTCATAACTGTTATGAATGGCAACAAAATCGGCAGAGAATTGAAAACTATAAACATCCCAACATCTCATGTGTACCTTAAGCATGTCATAACATTTGTAAACTTAACATAACTAAACCTGAAATAAAGACTCGGAGACAAAGGTTTGGCAGAAATTGTTAACTGATTTATTTGTAGCAACTTTTAAGCTAATTTGTTTGTTTGAATTAATTTGATTTAATTAATTTGATTTAATTAATTAATTAATGGTGGCCAAGAAAGAACGGCCACAAATGTAACTCCACCCCAATTCTGACGTAACTGGCCTAACTCAAAAATACAGGCGGTATCCAACTCTACCCACACATTGACTACCCACCCAGCCGGGTGGGGACGCTGTCCCCGACACGGGTGATACAGCGAAAAGGCCTAAGCAAATGAGAGGTGAGTGCACCGCAAGCAAGCCATCAAAACGCCCACAAAACCTGTGGTGTGAGCTAATTGATTAAACTGCCGTTCTTTCCCGCCTATCAGCTAACTCGATTAACACCCACCACCCTCGATAAGCAACAGGGAAGGGAGGGCGGGGAATTCTGCAGGAAGAAGAGGAAATCTCCTCCCCTTCCTGCTATTATCAATCAGTCACCACTGACAGACCTATGTCCTTATTGGCTCTCCGAGTCACATGCCTCTCAGTGTGACACGCAGATGTGGATGTTTAATTCACTCCATGTCAAGTGTTGGCATTTCGTTACTCTAAACATCCCAACATCTCATGTGTACCTTAAGCATGTCATAACATTTGTTAACTTAACATAACTAAACCTGAAATAAAGACTCGGAGACATAGGTTTGGCAGAAATTGTTAACTGATTTATTTGTAGCAACTTTTAAGCTAATTTGTTTGTTTGAATTAATTTGATTTAATTAATTTGATTTAATTAATTTGATTTAATTAATTAATTAATGGTGGGCAAGAAAGAACGGCCACAAATGTAACTCCACCCCAATTCTGACGTAACTGGCCTAACTAAAAAATACAGACGGTATCCAACTCTACCCACACATTGACTACCCACCCAGCCGAGTGGGGACGCTGTCCCCGACACGGGTGATACAGCGAAAAGGCCTAAGCCAATGAGAGGTGAGTGCACCGCAAACAAGCCATCAAAACGCCCACAAAACCTGTGGTGTGAGCTAATTGATTAAACTGCCGTTCTTTCCCGCCAAAGCGGGGGATTTAACTAAAATACCCCCCGCCCCGCCACCATCTAGACAACTAAATCTAACACACCTAGCAGACCCTCCAGAAACATAAACAAACCCTCACCCGCCAGGTGAACCCCATCCGGCCTAAATAGGTGCTGACGCCCAAATCTTATCATGGCATGAGGAACAACAGCCCCCCCATTCTCCAGCACCCAACGAGCAACGGCCGCATTAAGCTTTTTCCGAGCTTCATCAATCGCCCTGGGGTCCCTAGCACCCCTCCAAGCAAGCCTAGGAATCACATAGGACCAAACGATGGTGCAAGACGGCCAAGCTGATTTAATGGCAGCAAAATCATCCAAGATCAGGTGCCGCAGCTCTAATTGGGACATTTTCCCGAGGTCATTGCCACCCAGATGTATAGCCAAAACTTCAGGCAACCCGTAGCGGCGGACATTCTCCATCAGGAATGCCCGCAGGTCCTTCCAAGACATACCCCAGACACCTAACCACCTAACCTCCCGGGAGCAGGCACAGGGTGGACCTTCACCTGCAGAGACTGACCTAGCTGCCCAGTATACAAAGGAATGGCCGACTACCCAGACCCTTTGCCTATCGGTTCCCAGACCTGAGGAAGATATAAAAAATAGGGGATTAGATTGAATTCTCGGTGAGGCCTTATTACATATTAGGAGGATCTGCCAAAAAGAAAAAGAAAATTTTGCATATATATACATAATTGAGGCACAATAATTAAGGTGCCATAAGACATGCTCCAATCACAATTGGAGCCATACTGGAAGACAATGGGAAAGAGACAAACAAGGGAGGTATGGGTATTGGAAGGTAAAGGAATGACGTGTGTACTCGGCCGGAGGAAAATGACTGGACCTGCTGAGGGACTATAATTAACTATAACCAAATTAGAGGGCCAGATTCAGTCCGTCAGGTCAGGCAAAAAGCGAAAAAACTCCGGACGCTGGCCTAATGGCAGAGCGTAGATAGCCCCCGAGTAGGATGGACATAGGGCAGGGGAACAGAATGAGCATTCAGGCACAGGAAGGCATAACATACAAGCATAGGCATGACATACGAGCACAAGCACCTTTCAGGGCAGGAGGTGAGGTCTAATATACTTCCTATAGCTCGCAGAGCGCCACCTGCCTAACGCCTTGATGTCATTAACTGGCCAGCCAGCAGCTGCGGCCGAGGTAGCAGCCCCAATCCGAAAGGAATGAGTTCCAAACTCCCTCGGTGAAAGGCCCAACCGTTCAAGGCAGCGCCTCAGCATCCATCAAAACTGATAAACCGTCAACGGAGACCCATTATAATGCAATAGCCAGGAGCCATCCAGGGCAGGCCTGACCTCCGCATACAGGGATGCTAAAGCCACCGGGCAAATGGAGACCGGGACATCCGGTGTCACTGAAGACCACCTGCCTCTAGCTGACTGGTCAGTTTTAGACCGCCTAATTCTGAACCACAACGCCCCCAGTAGCGCACGCAGGGGGGGTTTCCGAGTACCCAGAACCCCCCCCCAGGAATCTAAGGGCCATTGTCTGAAAGCTGAGGGTCTCCTCTTTCCAAAAGTACAAGAATTTTTAAAATCGGACCTTGGGAACCGGAGATATCTGACTTCAAAGCAGTGGTCCCCATCCGAGCCTGTTCCATTGCTGTTCCCAGTCAGATATTTCAGGTTCTGTCTGACATAGAGTTTTTCTGAGGATATATTCCAAAATCTGTGACTCTCCCCCTTTGAAGGACACTAGAAGCTTGTCTCTACTGTTCCCAGAACCAGATATATCAGCCTTCAAGCAGCTGGTTACTGCTCCAGCTCCACACACCTGGTATGTAGTTTTATATACTCCTTGGCAGATTGTTTTGCCTCCTGAACTCTGATCCCCTCGTGCCCAACACCATTTGGTAGGTGGGATTCTCTAGTTTTTAATTCCATTAAAATCTAAGAAATCTATTTCCGGAAACTGGAGATATCTGCAGTCAAGCAAGCTATCCTCGCACCAGAAAATTATGAATAATAAGCCCACTCCACTATACACCCCTCCTCTGCATATTAAACTTCCCCTACCACCCTGGAAGTTATGTATCAGGGCCCCTTCATTCGGCCCAATGCCCCCTTCTCCCACCTCATCTCCCACCATCTGTGCAGTAATGGGGTAATTAGTGGAAATTACTGATCCAGGCGCTACATGCTGAGCGGTTGATATAATACCCCCTACCACCCACGGGACATCAAAACATATACTGGGTCACCTAAGTGTCCATCTCCGTACTTTGCTCCGCACCTCTGGAAACCCCCTTCTGAAAATCCTGCGTTTGCCCCTGGCCCCCGCATCTAAACGAATATCTGATACTAAAAGCACTGCCTCGCGGGATTTACCTGGGGAAACTAACTCAGAAATCCTAAAAGCCCCATGAAACGCCATGGAAAAGGCCAACCTAAACAAAAGAGACTCAAAAGCGGAGTCCGCGCAATGACCCACTGCATCCAATAAAGACGGGAGCAGTGACGCATCGATGGGCCTACGACAATCAGGGCTAACCGGAGACAAGCGTGCCCAGCCCTTCATAGCTTTAAGGAAACACTTCGTACAGTCAGGCAAACCTTTGAGCTTAGCAAAAAAGGCTATCCCAGCCAAAAAACGCGCAGCCACTGCTCTGGATCTACCCGTGCAATACAATGACCACAAAAAAGACAGCAAAAGACGCTGCCCACGCCTACCTGACTGAGCTGCCCCTCCCGCGAACGCTTCCCATTCTGTCCAGGCCGCCCGATAATTCCTAAGGGTGGCAGGGGCCAATGAGGATTCTGCTAACCCCTCCAGTCCGACCCGATCACCTGCCAAACATAAGAGGGGCAGGGCACCCCGACATCATCAGCCTGAGGAACAAGCTCCCGAAAATGTTGCCATTGGAAACGGGAGAGGGAATCGGCGACTTCATTCTCAACACCAGGGACGTTGCGAGCCCTGAACAGGATATTATGCCGCAAGCACTGCAGTGAAAGCTGGGCCAACAGACACAAGACTAATAGGGACCTGGCCTTCTGATGGTTAATCGCATGCACAGCACTAAAGTTGTCACACCAGAACACTAAACTCCTATTTGCCAAGCGTGAGCCCCAGATTTCCATTGCGACCATAATGGGAAAAAGCTCGAGCAACAACAGGTCCTTAGTGAGACCCCTTTCAAACCAGTCACCCGGCCACTTCTCAGCGCAACAGTGACCGGCCAGAAAGCAGCCAAAACCCACCGAGCCTGAAGCATCCGTGAACAGCTGCAGCTCACTATTAGCCACTGCGGGAGCCAGCCAGATGCGCACCCCATTGAACTCCTCTAAAAAGGAAGCCCACACAGCCAGGTCACGCCTAGTCTCGGCGGACAGGGGGATGAGGTGGTGAGGCTTGCTAACCCCAGCAGTGGTCCTCTCAAACTTACTGCAAAACAACCTCCCCATGGGGATCACCTTGCAAGCGAAGTTCAGCTGTCCCAAAACTGATTGAGCCTGTCGCAGGGTGATCTTATTCCTGGACCTACACAGCTCGACTGCCTCACGCAACTTAGCGACTTTGTCGGCCGGCAAGCTGCAAAGACCCTCTACCGTATCAATCTGGATCCCCAGAAAAGACAAACGGGTAACCGGGCCCTCAGTCTTGTCATCGGCAATAGGCACCCCGAATTGTTGGAAAAGGGACTGCAAGGAGGACAGCAGGTGAACACAACGGTCAGAGCTGGCCGGACCGACACATAAGAAGTCATCGAGGTAGTGAGCGAGCCCGCTCTCCCCCGAAGACTGCTCCACGCACCAATGCAAAAAGGTACTGAACTTTTAAAAAAATGCACAGGATACTGAACACCCCATCGGCAAGCACTTGTCGATGAAATATTCGTCACCTATGCGGAAGCCCATGTACCTAAAAGCATCGGGATGCAGCGGGAGCAAACGGAAAGCCGACTCCACATCCACCTTAGCCATGAGAGCCCCCCGTCCAAACGACCGGACCATCGCCAAAGCATCTTCAAATGACTGATAAGTCACTGAGCAACGCTCGGCAGGAATGGCGTCATTAACAGAGAGCCCCGTGGGGTAAGAGAGATGTTGGATGAGTCGGAATTTCCCAGGGACCTTCTTCGGCACCACCCCCACCGGCGATATGACCAAGTTCGCCAGAGGGGGCGTGGCAAAAGGACCAACCATGCGTCCAAGCTGTACCTCCTTCATCACCTTCTCCCACAACACGGAGGGCAGCGCTCTAGCAGATTGCAAATTCCTGAAAGCGCCCCCTTGCACCTCCCCCACTACAGGAAGGCGAAAACCTACGCTAAAACCATCCCGCAGGAAAGCGGCCGCTTCCCTGTCCGGGTACGAGCGGAGCCATTCGGCCATGGCCTCCACCCGCACCGGCGTAGCCGCCCTATCGAGCGCCCCCACCTCCGGCAGGCTTGGGGGCAGTGCCAGCGCCCGCCCCTCTGGAGGGGCAGGACCCTCGAAAGCAGGTGGCAGCAGGGTGGTTCCCCGAGCAATTAATGCACAGGTGTTTATACTTGCACCGGGAACCCAGCTGACAGGTGGAATTATTGAAGGCAAAGCACTTGCCCTTAGCGGCCCCCAGGGGAGCCGGCTTGCCAGCTCCAGGGAAGCGGCGGGTGGCAGAAGAATCCGCCGCCGGCCGCTGCTGCGGGAGGGAAGCCGACGTGGAGGCAGGAGCGGCTGCTGCGGCCTCTATCGGGTCTAAATGCACGCGAGCCACCTCCATCCAAACCTCAACGTCCTTACAGCCCAGGTCTAGGATATGCAGGCAATCTTGCTTACGCCTAAACTGCTCGTCGTACGTGCGCCAAGCATAGCCCCCGTACTTTCGCTGCATTTCATGTATCATGTGAATGTAGCGTATTACGTTAATGTGCTCATCCAGCCGATCTTCCAGATAGCAGGCCGCGAAAACACAAAAACCTGCCAGCCAGTTGTCGTACGACCTATAAGAATCAGAGCCTATGCCGCCCTTATCCTTGGCTGCCTTAAAGGCCTTCTTGGTGTCCTCGGTCAGGCTGAACACATCCACGTAATCCCCTTTCTTGATCTTACGTCTACAACTCTCCCTCAGCCCCCTCAAAACTGCGGTATAGTCGCAGTGTACCACCCCGGGCTGATTCCTCCTCTTCCTTTCCCTCCGGGACAGGGAGGCAACCTTCCTACGCTTAACGTGGCGAGCGCATCTTCCAGCCTCCCTCTTAGCATATTTGGCCGCCCTCTTGCGAGCCTTCGCTGCGCTACCTACATCAGACCCCCCAGCGGATGAGGAGGAGGAAGTGGAAGAGTGGCTATCTCGGGAGCCCCCCGAAGAGGAACTCCCCCTATCGGACCCTGAACCGTACTCCGAAGAGACCTCAACTGCTGACTCCGGCTGAGCAGCCCAAGTGTCATCGTCCTCTTCCAGGACATCTGGATCATCCGAACCTGAGCCGGACCCGTACTGCTCGTCCGCAGGCAACCCGCCATCGTCATACTCTGGCGGTGGAGAAGCCGCAGCCCTGCGCCTCCCACTATGGGGCCGTCTTCGCCCCGCAGCAGAATTCAGGGGTGTAGCAGACCTGCCAACGGCAGGCCCCCTATCCCTCCTTGCTCGCCGCTGCCGAGAGCAGCCAGGTCTGGGATCCGTGAGGGCTCCGGAGGACCTGCGCCGTGCAGAACCGTGTCCCCCAGTACGCGCCGGCCGGCCACCCGCCAGGGGTGCCATGGCACCCGCCATTGAGGACAAAGCTGCCGAGAGTGCGGATGGATTAAAGGCCGGAGCATGAGACCTTACCCTGGAACCCGCCCCGGACCCCGAAGAGGATCTGGTGCGGCCCCCATGGCCCCGGGCCCCATGCCTCCCACCATCGTCCCTAGCCGCCCCTAGGTAGCCCCAGCCCCCGATGGACTCAGGCGCCCGGGCATAAGTGGGCACATAACCTGCGTCTGGGAGAAACTCCATCACTGCGCTGCCGTCCCCTATATGCCTCCCGCGGGTACCCTGACCTACTGGCTGACTCTCCTCTATCCCCCCACGCATCGCCCGCATGTGCCCGGCCACGTCCTGACTCTCCGTCAGAGCCGGAACTGACATGCTGGTGTGATGGGGACGGGGCCTGCGCTGCAGCCTGAGGTTGGGCGCCACCCCGCGCAGCTCTCCTGACACCCGCCGCCACCGTCCTGGACCCCCTCGCACCTCTCCCAGACCGGCCGCCCCGAGCTGCGCCCGACGCGGCGCCCCTGGATGACGCACCCCTGCCACGCGTCACACCCGCGCGACTCCCAGCAGCCGGCCGCGCGGCGGATCGACCCGCCGACGCAGGCGGAGAACCTGCGCCAGCTCTAGAGGACCCCCGGGCACGTCGGCGTGGAGCAACGGGTGAGTGCGTGCGGGCAGGGGGAGACAGCCCAGGGAGCGCGTCAGACGCATCCAGGCCACCGTCCTCCGCGAAGCGCGCAGGTGGACGGGCAGACCGTCTGGGCCGCGGTGAGGGGGCACTAGCTGACATACCTGGCACAGTAGCGGGGTACAGGGCGCGCTGGGTGCAAAATTACTTCACAAAGCAAGAGCTCCAAACTGCGTCTTTCTCCACTGAATTCTGCAGGAAGAAGAGGAAATCTCCTCCCCTTCCTGCTATTATCAATCAGTCACCACTGCCAGACCTATGTCCTTATTGGGTCTCCGAGTCACATGCCTCTCAGTGTGACACGCAGATGTGGATGTTTAATTCACTCCATGTCAAGTGTTGGCATTTCGTTACTCAAATCTGCATTGTAGAATACTTTTTGTACATTTTTTACTGTACAGGTATAATTATTGTGCTATAAATTATGCAATGTTTGTTATAGAAATTTGACAAGCAAAATGTTTGTAATTAATCACAATAAAACCATTACTAAGAGACTACTCTAGTAGTTTTGAACTAGATGCGATGCGATCTAGTTCAAAACAAATGGAGCATGTTGCACGGTGTGTGGGCGCCTTTAGTGCTACCAATGTACAATTCTCCATTATTTAATTTGTGTTTGTTTTTTCAATAATAATAAATTAAATAATGGAGAATTGTACATTGGTAGCACTAAAGGCGCCCACACACCGTGCAACATGCTCCATTTGTTTTGAACTAGATCGCATCGCATCTAGTTCAAAACTCACTCTGCTCACTCTATTGTGCCCTATTGCTCACATGCTCACGTACACAATAAAACACTCCCTTATGTAAAGGTTGGCTGCTGTCCTCCAAACTATCATGGTTCTGTCAGTCCTAAATAAATCTGTACAAAGATAGGAAATAGTGTCTCCTAGTGTAGTATAGTCTAATAGTATGGCAATCCCATCACCAAATGATAACCCTCTAAAAATTAAGGTTTACCCAATGTGCTAGATCAGGGGACCTCAAACTATTATGCTCTGGGACCCCATCAGAAAAAAAAAAACAATTACAGGACCTCAGCAAGTTACTGCAGAAGGTCATCACATCACATGTGTAGTCAGCAGACAGCACATACATGGCAGCATTGTGGAGGCACAGAGTGATGGGAGGAGTCTGATATACCATAACCCATCACATCACACGTGTAGTCAGCAGACAGCACATACATGGCAGCATTGTGGAGGCACAGAGTGATGGGAGGAGTCTGATATACCATAACCCATCACATCACACGTGTAGTCAGCAGACAGCACAAACATGGCAGCGTTGTGGAGGCACAGAGTGATGGGAGGAGTCTAATATACCATAACCCATCACATCACACGTGTAGTCAGCAGACAGCACATACATGGCAGCATTGTGGAGGCACAGAGTGATGGGAGGAGCCTGATATACCATAACCCATCACATCACACGTGTAGTCAGCAGACAGCACATACATGGCAGCATTGTGGAGGCACAGAGTGATGGAAGGAGTCTAATATACCATAACCCATCACATCACATGTGTAGTCAGCAGACAGCACATACATGGCAGCACTGTGGGGGCACAGAGTGATGGGAGGAGTCTAATATACCATAACCCATCACATCACATGTGTAGTCAGCAGACAGCACATATATAGCAGCATTGTGGGGGCACAGAGTGATGGGAGGAGTCTAATATACCATAACCCATCACATCACACGTGCAGTCAGCAGACAGCACAAACATGGCAGCATTGTGGAGGCACAGAGTGATGGGAGGAGTCTAATATACCATAACAGAGATGGGCAAAACAGTAATGTGAACCGGGATCCGCCGGATCGCTCAGTGAAAAGATACGGATCTTTTGGGCAAGACCTCGGCTAGCTTTAAAAAAAAAAGGGGGAATATACATGACCGAGTAAAAACACTGATCGATGGCTGGGCGCAGAATCACCATCGATGGCAACCATCGATGGCGTCTGCACCGATGACCATCCCTGGCAGCAGCAGCTAATCTTTCTATCACTTGTAGTCACAGCACTGAACTCAGTCTACAGAGGTAGTACATCTCAGCTGCCACAGGTGGAAGCACTAAGATAAGGAAAATGCATTGGAAACTGAACCGCTTCACCTTTTTGGGATCGGCGGCTCATTCGTTCTTGAATGTGATCCGTTCAAAAGATCCGGGTCGTTCGCGAACGACCCATCTCTACACCATAACCCATCACATCACACGTGTAGTCAGCAGACAGCACATACATGGCAGCATTGTGGGGGCACAGAGTGATGGGAGGAGTCTGATATACCATAACCCATCACATCACATGTGAAGTCAGCAGACAGTACATACATGGCAGCACTGTGGGGGCACAGAGTGATGGGAGGAGTCTGATATACCATAACCCATCACATCACATGTGAAGTCAGCAGACAGCACATACATGGCAGCATTGTGGGAGCACAAAGTAATGGGAGGAGTCTAAAATAACAGACAACTCAACCGATTTTTCAGACTCCTTGAATGTAGTGCGAGACTGGGGGGGGGGGGGGGGTAGAATGTGATGGGGAGAAGGGGAAGAGCGTGGTTAAAGAGGTGGGAGGAGGACAAAGAGAGGCTAGGGGCAGATAGAGAGACAAAGAGAGAGACTAGGTGCAGGGAGACAGAGGGGGAGAGGGATAAGAAGGCTGGGAGAAAGACATAGAGCAGGGGAGAGAGAAAGGAGAATGAGGCAGAGGAAGAGAAAAGTGATGGGGGAGATAGAAAAAGGAGGGCTTGACAACTCGACAATCTACCCTACACCACAAGCTCGTTGCCTCGGGGTCATCCTCGAATCTGTACTGTCCTTTGTTCCCCACATTCAATGTCACCAAATCATGTTACATGCATCTAAAAAACGTATCCAAAATACGACCCTATCTCACACAAGACACTACTAAATCTCTTCTCCATGCACTCATTATATCCCATATTGATTATAGCAATAGTCTCCTAACTGGTCTTCCCAAGAACAGACTCTCACCACTACAATCCATTTTAAATGCTGCTGCGAAGCTGATCTTCCTAGCAAGACGCTCATCGTCTGCTGATTCGCTCTGCCAGTCCCTCCATTGGTTGCCTGTATCTTACCGTATTCAATATAAAACACTTCTGCTAGCATATAAAGCTATTAACCATACTGCACCAGCATATATCTCCATACTTATCACACAATATCTCCCATCTCGACCACTCCGCTCTGCACAAGATCTGTGTCTCTCTTCTGCACGGATCCCATTCACTATTACAGGACTTTCATTGTGCTGCTCCCATCCTATGGAATACCCATCCACGCACAAAAAGACTCTCTGCTAGCCTCCAGACTTTCAAGCGTTCCCTGAAAACTCACCTCTTCAGGCAAGCCTATAATATTTATGTTCCATACGCATAACCCTCTGAGGCACTTATTATATAGCTTCCCTTCTGGACCTATAAGCTATGCTATTACTGGTGCCTGTCCTTGTGTTTCCCTCCTATATCCCAATAGAGTGTAAGCTTGCAGCAGGGCCCTCCTACCTCCAAGTCTGTCTGTTGTTACCCAGTTTTTTTATCACTGTTTACAATTGCAAAGCGCAACACAATCTGCTGCGCTATATAAGAAAATGTAACGGAATCTGCTGCTCTATATAAGAAACTGTAAATAAATAAATATATACAGTAGGGCTGGGGTAGAGAAAGAAAGTGGGGGAGACAGTGGGGAGAGTAAGTGAGAGAGAGGTGGGGAGAGAGCAAGAAAAAGAGAGATAGTGCCAGAGATCGAGTCAACTCTAAAAAGAGAGGAAGGAGAGAATGGAAAGAAAAAGAGAGGTTGGAGGTGGTGAGATGAAGGGGAAAGAGTAGTAGAGAAAGATAGGAGAGTGAAACAAAGAAAAAAGGATAGATGGAGGGGTTGAAAGGCAGGGGGAGAGGGTGCAGGAGAGAGAGGATAGATGGAGGGGGTGGGAGGGGCGGAGGGTGCAGGAGAAAGAGGATAGACGGAGGGAGTGAGAGGCATCATGGAAGAGGTTGCAGGAGAGAGAGGATAGATGGAGGGAGTGAGAGGCATGGAAGAGGTTGCAGGAGAGAGAGGTTAGATGGAGGGAGTGAGAGGCATGGAAGAGGTTGCAGGAGAGAGGATAGATGGAGGGAGTGAGAGGCATGGAAAAGGTTGCAGGAGAGAGAGGATAGATGGAGGGAGTGAGAGGCATGGAAGAGGTTGCAGGAGAGAGAGTATAGATGGAGGGAGTGAGAGGCATGGAAAAGGTTGCAGGAGAGAGAGGATAGATGGAGGGAGTCAGAGGCATGGACATAGGCGTGCGCAGCCCGTTTTATTAGGGGGTGCACCATTGGAGGGGGCGTGTCCATCACTATCTACTGGGCGTGTTCATCATCTCCTATTATTACACATAATGAAACACACTAGACATAATGTCACGCACAATAATGCCCATCACACATGCCACAAAGCGTAATGCCCATTACACATTATGTTAGGGCTTAAAAAAATATTATAAAAACAGGGACAATAGGGACTGTGCACGTCGAAGGCGCGCGCCAAAAATTAACACATACTTACATGCATATTACACATCACACAGCCATTACATAGTATACCACATTCCATAATGCCCATTACACGTTGTATGTGTAATTCCCATTACATGTTACGCCTCACACCATGATGCCCATTACACGTTACGCCTCAGACTGTGATGGCCATTACAGATTATGCCATGGGGGGGGGGATGTGAAATGTTCTTTGCCAGGAGTCACATGCTCCCTGGGAAGGGGGTGGTTAAATGCTCGTTGACAAGGGGAGTTTCATGCTCATTGCTGGGGGTGCGCATTGCACACCAGCGCTCCCGTGAATCCGCACTTCCGGGTAGCGCTGTGCACTCTTCTTATAAGATGCCCACCGGAGCCGCAGCCTCCTTCCCTTTTGAGCCGCTGGCCGGATGCTGCACGCCGCACACTGAAGCTACTTTACCTGTCAGCGGCAGGCAGCATCTGGTCAGCCGCTCAAAAGGGAAGGAGGCTGTGGCGGGCACGGGACACTTGGACCCCAAGTGCCCAGGGGCAAATGCCCGCCCGCACACATAGTATACACACACACACACACACACACACACATACAAACAAAAAAAAAAAACGGTTTAACCTCAATATCCCTGGAATCAAATAATCCATATGGATCCGTCTGGTATCAGATTGAAGGCCCAGCGATTTGGGTTAGACTGAAATCAACCTCGAGCTTCAGTGATGCCGAAGGGGGAACTGGCAGCCATTGAACTGGGTGGGGGTCGGAATTAGCGGGTCCCATGTTATCCTATAGGGAAAACGTTCCAGCTTTGCCTGGCAGTATCTCCGGTTCCCAGGGGGCTAGAGACACGGGGCTGGGCTTGTTGGAAAGCCCCATCCCTCAGCTATGATTGGGAGGTGCCTGTGCACCCCCGGCACCCCCCTTGCGCACGCCTATGGGCATGGAAGAGGTTGCAGGAGAGAGAGTATAGATGGAGGGAGTGAGAGGCATGGAAAAGGTTGCAGGAGAGAGAGGATAGATGGTGGGTGAGAGTGGTGGGGGAGAGAGTGCCTGAGAGAGAGGAGAGGTGGAGGGGGTGAGAGGTGGGGGAGAGATCATCCCTGCAGATAGATGAGAAAGACGCATGGGGCATCGACACCAGCATCTGAAAGCATCTGTCAGAGCCCCAGCAGCCCCAATCACGGTGTAGAAGTGCTTCTGGGGTCAACTAACCTGGGTAGGGTCCGTTTTCCCAGGAGCACTACTTGTTAGTTGCCAGTTAATGCGACCTGGGTCATTTTTGCAGAAATACAGCAGCCTGACCCAGGCCAACCTGGCTATAACCTGGGTTATTTGGTCAGAGGCCCTTATTCTAGTTGACTCAGATGGATGCGTATTTCGGACGGCCACCGAGTGTTCTTAGTCCCGCCTACCATACGGATCGCTCACACCGTCCGAATGCGGTAAGACGCCGAGCAAATGGACCGCAAGTGGATGTTTCATGTGAACACCTCCCCCATCTGTGGAAACCTCCCCCATCCTCCGATGGTCACCGACCATCGAGTGATGGACCGAGCGGTCAGGCAGCACCGAGTGCTCCAGACCACTCAGACATTTCTCTGTGCGAAAGCAGGGATATGGGCGGGCAGCTGACATCCGGCTGTCCGCCCCCCACACGTGCGTCACGGCTGGATTGCCATACGTATGCCCAACATTTTAATGGGAACGCCCATGAAACGCGGGGCGTACGCATATGGGCCCAAACAGCCCTTCACACCCCTCTCCACCCCCTGCTCGGATGGTTCTGACCGATTGTTTTCTGTACGGAATTCACGCCGTATTCGGACGTGCGCGGCATTCGCACATGTGTGCAGAAACGCCTCTGCACATGCGCAAACACACAACATCGGCCGTCTGACTAAAAACGCAGCTGTCCGACTCAACCAGAATAAGGCCCAGTGGGTGTATAACTCATGGGCAAACTACCATCATTCTCTGTTGACTAATAGAAATAAGAGCATTTAGTTTAACATGTTTTACAACTTTTTAAATGCCGGGCTAGTTGCTTAAAATTTATATAGAGTGTGCTCAGTATCTCCCTCCAGGCAAAGCACAATTTCTGTCATAGGGTCACAGAGTGAATGTTACCAGCAAAAATGTCAACAGTGAGGTTAGGGGGCGGCGAAAATATTCTCCAAGTGTTTAAAAGCAAATTATCACCAGGAGAACAGAGAGAAGACATAGCCAGCTCCCTGTGTACCCTACACGCTGTACAGCGCTCACAGTAAGTACCCGAAATCTTAGCATAAGAGATGGCCGATTGTTCTGTGAAATTATTAAGTCGTGCAAATATTTATGTCAGACATTTCAATGTACAAATGATTAATGGAGAACAAAGATAAAATGTGCTGTATTATATAATTTACCTAAAACATGTTTGCTAGTATACCTACAGGAATGTAACTCTCGTTTAAAGCAGAATAATATCCCTATTAAATACAACAGAATGCATTTTGATAATCATGAATTTCAGCGTAGAAAACAATGCATCTGTGATACAGGGCCTTATTCTAGTTCAATCTTTCTGACAAAATCCTTCTTAGATGGACAAAACCATGTGCACTGCAGGGGGGCAGATGTAAAATGTGCAGAGAGAATTATTTTTGGGTGAGTTATTTTGTTTCTGTGCAGGGTAAATACTGGCTGCATTATTTTACACTGCAATATAGATCTCACTTTGAAGTAAAACCCCACCCAAATCTAATTCTCTCTGCACAAGTAACACCTGCCCCCCTGCAGTGCACATGGTACTGTCCATCTAAGAAAGATTTTGTCAGAAAGAGTGAACCAGAATAAGGCCCACAGTGAGAGGCATTCAATGGCACAGCGAGTGCAGCACTGAGTTCGCCATTTTACTCTCGCCGTGCCCTTGATATCCCCCCACGCCATGCCATGTGCTCGCCACGTTCAACGCATTTACATCTCACCGCCCCTTACAGCGAGAGGTGCCGAGGGGGCCCGCAAATCGCGGGAGGGGGGCGCTACAGGGGGTTCCGTGAATCGCGGGAGGGGGTGGCGCGAATTGCGGGAGGGGGGTCGCAAATCACAGTAGGGGGGGGGTGCCGTGAATCGCGGGAGGGGGGGTCGCGGGGGGCCCTTTTAATGCCGGGAGGGGGGGTCGCAGGGGTCCCGCGAATCGCGGGAGGGGAGGATGCAGGGGTCCTGCGAATCGCGGGAGGGGGCTCGCGGGAGGGAGGGGTCGCTGGGGTCCCGCGATTTGCGGGAGGGTCGCGGGGGTCGCGGAGGTCCAGCGAATCGCGGGAGGGGGTGGTCGGGTCTGGGACGGATATTAGACAGCACTTACATCGACAGCCATTACATCGACACCATTAGTTCGACAGCTCAATAGGTCGACATGGTTTTAGGTCGACATACCATTAGGTCGACATGTCATTATGTCGACAGCGCATTATGTCGACAGCTCATTAGGTCGACAGCTCATTAGGTCGACATGTTTTTAGGTCGACACTGCCATTAGGTCGACAGAGTCTATGTCGACAGTCAAAAGGTCGACATGGGTTTTTTCACTGTTTTTTGGCCGAAATGTCGACACAGTCGACATGGACACAGTTTGAAGTGTACCGCAGCCGCTCGCTATGCTTCGGGCACGGTGCCTCGCTGCGCTGGGCACACTATTTTATTCTCCCACCACGCCCTAGTGGATAGTAGGGCATGAAATACCGCCTTTCGGCACATGTCGGCTCAATAAACAGTGAAAAAACCCATGTCGACCTTTTGACTGTCGACATAGACACTGTCGACCTAATGGCAGTGTCGACCTAAAAACATGTCGACCTAATGAGCTGTCGACCTAATGAGCTGTCGACCTAATGAGCTGTCGACATAATGACATGTCGACCTAATGGTATGTCGACCTAAAACCATGTCGACCTATTGAGGTGTCGAACTAATGGTGTCGATGTAATGGCTGTCGATGTAAGTGCTGTCTAACAATAGTCCGGATACCGGGGTGGTCGCGGGGGGCCCACGAATCGCGGGGTCGCGGGGGTCCCGCGAATCGCGGGAGGGGGGGTTCGCGGGGGTCCCGCGAATCACGGGAGGGGGGGGGGGGGCGCGGGGGTCCCGCGACTCGCGGGAGGGTGGAAAGCGGGGGTCCCGCGACTCGCGGGAGGGTGGAAAGCGGGGGTCCCGCGAATCGCGGGAGGGGGGGTGCGGGGTCCTGCGAATGGCGGGAGGGGGGGTCACGGGGGTTCCGCAAATCGCGGGAGGGGGGGTCGCGGGGGTCCCGCGAATCGCGGGAGGGGGGGTCGCGGGGGTCCCGCGATTCGCGGGAGGGGGGGGTCGCGGGGGTCCAGGGGGGTCCCGCGAATCGCGGGAGGGGGGGTCGCGGGGGGTCCCGCAAATCGCGGGAGGGGGGGGTCGAGGGGGGTCCCGCGAATCGCGGGAGGGGGGTCACGGGGGTCCTGGCAGAGGGTAGGGATGTGCAGGAGTAATGGTGGATGGTGGCTGTGGAGTAATGGTGGATGGTGGGCGTGTACTGTAGCCCTGGCTGGGCGGGGGGAGGTGATGTCAAGGGGGTGGAACGTCAGACACATGAAAGTGAAACTGTTCTACACAGGAACGTTCTCCACAGGGGTTGAGTGACAGATCTGGCTAAATATATAAGAGATACACCACATGAAAAGCCTGTTTGTCCCTCTGTACCTTACTCTGTAGGAGACCTCACAGGCTCAGCGCTGCCCTGTCTAAAAATCCTCCCATGATGAGGCCGCTGCACGAGTCCAGCTTCCAGTCATTAGTGTAGATCTCCGACCATTGGTGCAGTCCTGTATGCAGTCTTATCAAAGACTCAGGGCAAGATTCTCTAAGCTTCAAAATTGATAAAATGGGGAGTGATAAACAGCCAGCCAATCAGCTCCTACCTGCCATGTCACAGACTGTGTTTGAAAAATCCCAGGCAGGAGCTGATTGGCTGGCTGTTTATCACTCTCCATTTTATCACTTTTTGAAGCTTAGAGAATCTGGCCCTCAATCACTGGTTCTGGTCTGTTGCACTTAAAGCTGGCAGAGCCTGTTACATGGTCCATGGGGCTCAGATCTGGGGAGGCAGCAGGGGGCAGCGTCAGTGGCATAAGTTCGTTCCAGTTGCCCGGAGGCAAGATATATATTGGTGCCCCCCCCCCCCCCCCACACACACACACACACACACAACACTATATAACCTTATATAAAATATATATTTCTGTTGAGATAGATAGAGACCACATATATATTTCATAACTCAGCAACAGAAGTGATATCGTTGGCTTGTTTGTTGGATTTAAACTTCCAGGGGGAGGAGAGTTGCCCCCTTGGGAGCAGGAGCCCGGCAGCAGATGACTCCATTGCCTCCCAGAGTTCTGCCTCTGGGCAGTGTCATAGAGATGCAGGGGGCAGCTGACAGCGATGGCATACCCATCAGCCGCACCCCCTCCACACAGTTGGCAGCAGCTGCACATGTTAATAAAACTGACGGAACGCATTTTAACCCCTAGTTGCAAGGTTGTTCTTGCACAACCTGGTGATGGGTTGATGGGCAGATTGTGTAAGTGGTAAATTCCAGCTTAAAAGCAGTATATAAATAAGTGTAATTCAGTGACTTGTATTCATTCTATTCAGGTATTCTTTTTGCTCATGGCGAGAATTGGAAAGTGATGAGACGTTTTACACTGTCAACTCTACGAGATTACGGGATGGGGAAGAAGAGCATAGAGACCAAGATTATCGAGGAATGTGAATGTTTAATTCAGACGTTCAGATCCTATGAAGGTCAGTGCTCTCTAATACCATCAATCACTTCCACCGTCATTCTGCTAGCATCAATCAAATATCCCAGGTAATAGGTAATGTGACTGCTGTAAACTGCCTTGTATTTGTGCTGCTGCTCTGTCTCTTAGTAACCAGCCAGCTCGCTACAGTCTTTCACCTAAACTGGATGAAATAATATTGTGAGCTGTGAAGTGGACAAAATTGAGTTGGAATGATTGGAAATTAATGTCATTTTGGTTAGAACCAAAGCCAGTAAAAATGGTCCGCCACACACCTTGTAGTAGGTTGAACAAATATCCGCATAATACTGTTCAAATTTCTTGGGCGATATCATTTTTTTTTATGACTAGAAGGTATACTGTAGATAGGGGTGTAGGGATATTTTTGTCACTGCTCATGTATTATCAAGTTACAAGGCATCATCATAGGCGTACTCACATTGAGGGTTAGGGGTGCACAGGCACCCTCTAATGATGTGCACACCCTTCTGAACACCTCCCTGCCACTAGCAATACCAGCAATACCTTTTGCAAAAGACTTTTGCTTTTTAGAACTGTATTCCAATCAGTTATGTGTTTTGCATTGTTAATTGTACTAGACCATTGTCATATCACTACAGACCTGCGTCATCCATGTCAGTTTTTTTATTTATTTGCATGTTCTGTTACACAGAGTAATTAGAAGATTAAAACTGAAATAAGCAGGAGACTATGGTGCGGCTGAGAGACGTTTTATATTGTAGTGAGAGCCAATAGATGATGGTAGACATACCTGATTGGCGGTGTTAGACACACCCAGTGGGCATTGTTAGACATGCCCAATAGGGGGTGCTAGGAACACCCCTTTGACATAAATGAATAAAATGCGCTGTGCATTCCTATGGGCATCCTATATTACTCCATATGCTTATTAATGTACAGGTTAAGTATCCGTTATCCAAAATGCTCGGGACCAGTAGAATGTTGGATAACGGATTATTCCATATTTTAGAATATTTTTATATTCTTGCATTTATGTTTTATAAGCACATCAGGCACATGAAATACACACAAATATATTTTATTTGAGCATGAAACAAGGTTTGTGTCCTATCTCAGGCACTGAATTTGAATGACAAGCAATCATGTCCTTGCACATATGTAGTGCCAATTACATGTTATTTCCCAAGTAGTGCCAGTTAGTAACCAGTAAGTTTTTAGCAAAAAATAAAAATACAAGTACATTTTGGAGACTATGGTTTTCGGAATAATTTGGATAATGGATATTTGGATAAGGGATACTCAACCAGTATTTAACTTTCACAAATCTTGGCCTTTGTTCTTTTTTGCAGGAAAAGCATTCGATAGTATGACCATCGTTAATGCTGCTGTAGCCAATATAATTGTGTCCATTCTAATCGGCCATAGATTTGAATACGGAGATCCAAACATACTGATGCTCATGATGTTATTTAATGAGAATCTCAGGATCGTTTCCAGCCATATGGTTGCAGTAAGTATTTTCCCTCTGAGTGTGATTTAGAACTGGCCAAGAATCCCATAATCCTGGGACTGCAATCCTGTATGAGCATCGGCAAAACGAAGCAAATGTTGTGCCTTTGTACATTATGCACACTGATTCAGGGGCGTGTCCTGGAGCCATGGCACCCAGCGCAAGCTCATGCCACCCCCCCTCCCCCCAATAGCCACCACAGGGGGGATAACAATGTCCCAAACAGGAATAAAAATCTATAGGCTTTAATTAGGGTGGCCAATCACGCACCAGCAAACTGACTGCCGGTGCGCCCCTCTCCCCCTTCCTGGGAGGTCGCACAGCTGTGCGCTTGACAGGAGTCTGCATGGCACCCCAACAATATATTGAGACACTAGGGCTGGGGTGGGAAATAAGCGACCCTCCAGCTGTTGATGAACTACGCATCCCAGCATGCCTTGCATCAGTTTCAGCATGTCCAACTAGCAAAACTAAAGCAAGGCATGCTGGGATGTGTAGTTCATCAACAGCTGGAGGGCCACTTATTGCCCACCCTTGCATTAGGTGATGGAAGCCTATGTTTCTGTTACCTGAACTGAGCGCAAATGGCAACTGACCCCGTGCAGGGCTGGCAACAGATATTTTTAGCCCCCGGTACCCTGATATATCTGGAGCCCCCCCCCACAACCCTTCTCTACCACAGGTTAGTGGTTATTATGGATGACTTGTTAGTGCGCATGTTCGTACACATAAATACACAGAGAGAATTCTGGCATGCCGCCATGTGTAGCACCGCCCACACCACATCATAACAGGAGACTTCACCAACGGTACACAAAGCGGAGTGTACTCAAGGGACCCGCATACTTGCATTCTCCTATGCACATTCATTGCGCAGGTTCACACCCTCAGCATTGTTTTTTATTCGCAA
>NC_139219.1:317743115-317940615 GCF_055691185.1 Crinia signifera | reverse complement strand
GTGTTTGAAATTTTCTTGAAAATTTGAGAATTTGCTATTCATATTTGAAGCCTCCTAGTGTCCAAAAAAATGTAAAGGAGGTTGAAATAATGATTGCAACATAAAGTAGACATATGGTCTTTGTTAGTTATTAACTATTTTGAGTGGTATGTTTATTTGTCTCACAAGCAGAAAATGTGACATTTTGCAAATTGCAAAATTTTCCATTTTTTCACGACATTTTGGTATTTTTCACAAAAAAACACAGACTGTATCGACCCAAATTTACCACTAATTTGAAGTACAATGTGTCACGAGAAAACAATCTCAAAATCACTGGGATAAGTAAAAGCAAAAAAAAGTTATCCCCACTTAAGTGAAACATGTCAGATTTGAAAAAAATGGCTCTGTCAGGAACGCAAAAACTGGCTCTGTCAGGAAGGGGTTAAATAACAATTTCACAAACATTTTGCACCTAGCTGTTCATTCATCTTGCACACTATAAATATTAAATAATCCATGCTGCATTTACTGTAGTTTTCCTTGTTTTTTTTTTTTTTTTATTAAAACCTAATTGAAGTTTCAAATTTCAACCCATATTAAAATTTCATTGATCAAAGCATATTCTATGTTTGAAATGACCTTTTTGTTTTCATTTTCACATTTTGTAGCTGTACAATAGTTACCCCTCTGTGGTCCGCTGGCTTCCCGGGAGTCACAAAGATATTTTTGAAAACATCAGTAAGACACGAGAGTTTATAATAAAGACATTTCTAAACCAGGTGAAAGAACCGGACGTAAACGATCAGAGGAATCTCATTGAGTCATTTCTCGTGAAGCAACAAGAGGTACAGTACATATTGCGTTTATGTGCACTGTTGGCTGTGTACCATACTAGCAGGATTTCTGGGGGTACAGTGTGTATTACAATTATATGATTTCCTTCCTTTCAAATCAAGATGATACAGAATACAGAATGACTATTATACCAGGTAGTGCATACTGTATGTGTGAGTCAGCATTGGCTAGAAAGCAAACACAACAAATGCACAATTGATTATATTAATAATTAATAAACAATAAAATCTATACATTTGTAAAGATGGAGTGGGGGTGGGAAGGGGTAAAGAGGTTATTCAAGATGATCGATTATCAAACGACGGCTCGTGCTTATTTTTTCTGTGAGCGACCGGAAAAATTGCGACATGGCCCAGGCGTTTTCAGGGCGGATCTGTGACGTCAGCTCCAGCCTCAATCAGCCGGTCTCTGTTGCAAAGTTGTGGAAGGGTAAGGGTTACGCACACCTGCACAAACTGGAAAAATCATTCGAGGGTGAGTGAGTTGCGAATAGATTTTCTGCTGGCTGACGATATTTTCTCGTCATTCGCAGACTTGCACAGGACAGATTTTCACACTGTCTCTGCAAATTCGAACAGCAGCAACCAGGTTGGAATCATTCCCATAGTTCAGTACAGGCATGTCCACACAAATGCCATTCATGCAGACCAGCAATTATGTTTGGATGCTTATATTTTGAACATGGCTGTTTCAATTAAACACTGATAATAATATACTGATTAAGCATTGTGACTTTTTTTGTCATATCAAATTACATTTAATGATGTTCTGTCTTTGTAATCTTAAATCAAATATTTTTTTTTCATATAGGCTGGATTTGGAAAACTCTAATTCTATGGGTATACAAGGAATTGTTCAATTTAGCAGTAACTGAGCTTACATTTGGGTGCTCTTTCATTTTAAGATACGAAACAGACATACTGTACAGATATATAAAGTGAAAGAGATTTCTTAACATGAAACCAGAATCAGGGATAGCAAGTGTCCTTTTCTGCTGTTTGCGGTAGGGCAGAAGGTATTGACCATTAATGAACCTGGGTTTTTTCTTAGACTTGATGCATTTTTTAAATATTTGATTGCAGGGAAAGGCAGAATCGACTTTGTATTATCATGATCAGAACCTAGTTGAGCTGGTCCACAACCTGTTTGCTGCTGGGATGGAGACAACCGCGACAACTCTTAGATGGGGCCTCCTTCTCATGCTGAAATACCCCGAAATCCAAAGTAAGAAATGAGTATGGCAAATAATATGTTCAATTGATATACAATAATAGCATTGTATTAGTCAGTTATAGGTACTGTGATGTACGACCATGTTGTGGAGTCATCGTTATACATTGTTATCATTCAGTAGGCATCTTCTTTTTACTTGGTAGAAAAAGTGCAAAATGAAATAGAGAGAGTGATTGGATCAGCCCAGCCACAGACAGAGCACCGGAAGCAAATGCCGTACACCGAAGCCGTTATCCATGAAATCCAGCGCTATAGTGACATTATCCCGAGTAACTTACATCACGCAGCTTCTCAAGATGTCACATTTAGGGGGTATTTTATCCCAAAGGTGGGTGACGTTTCATAAAATAAATATTCTCATTACGCTGTACAGAGGTGTCACTAGGGTTGGTGTCACCCGGTGTATTAACTCATGGCTTTTACCTTGCCTCCAGGCTACATTGATGAACTTACCCAATGATCTGTTGGTTTTTACAGTGAGCATTGATGCTTCGTCTGATGATCTGATGATCTTTGTCTGTTCTCCCCACAGGGGACCGTTGTTCTCCCAATTCTGTCGTCTGCACTGAGGGATAAAGCCTACTTTGAGAAACCAGAAGAGTTTTACCCAGAACATTTCCTCGATTCAGAAGGAAACTTCAAGAAGAACGAAGCTTTCATACCGTTCTCATTGGGTAACTTTCATTCTAAGAATATTTTCTTATGCTACCACCGATAAATCATTTCAGATTTTGGTACTTGTGTACTAGCATGGCGCCCCGATAATTAGTCGCCAGATTTTTTAATCGAATAGCATCGGATGCCATACACCCGATGGCATGCGATGCAATTTTAACTCATATTCGATATTAAATTGTATAAGCACCCTAATGGGTGCTTTTAAGCACCCTAATGGGTGCTTACAATGCTTAAATGCACCCCCACGCCACCCCCCAAGTATAAACGTGAACCCGAAGAGTGGCGAGCGCAGCAAGCCCACAAGGGGCGGTGGTACGTGTCCTACTACCTTTTCATACCCCCACTATCCACGTCGGCATGGAGTTGAGAATAGAAAGTGTGGCGAGCGCAGCGAGCCACCGAGCCCGAAGCGTGGCGAGCGCAGCGAGACCGCAAGGGGCGGTGGTACGCGTCCTATGACCTTTTCATACCCCCACTATCCACGTCGGCGTGGAGTTGAGAATAGAAAGTGTGGCGAGTGCAGCGAGCCCGAAGCGTGGCGAGGGGACGCGGATACCTGTGAAGCCCGCGAGGGGGCGCGGATACCTGTGAAGGTATCCACGTCCCCTCGCAAGGCTTGCTGCGCTCGCCACGCTTCGGGCTCGGTGGCTCGCTGCGCTCACCACACTTTCTATTCTCAACTCCACGCCGACGTGGATAGTGGGGGTATGATAAGGTCGCAGGACGCGTACCGCCGCCCCTCGCGGGCTCGCTGCGCTCACCACGCTTCGGGTTTACGTTTATACTTGGGGGTGGCGTGGGGGTGCATTTAACCATTGTAAGCACCCATTAGGGTGCTTATACAATTTATAATCGCATCGCATTCTATGGCATTGTATGCCATATACAATGGCATACAATTTTAAAATTGTATGCCATTGTACAACATCGGCCGATATCGCGTCTCATCGCATACCATCGCATGCGATATGGTCTGCGATGCGATGGGCGCCGTGATAGTACACAAGTACCCAGATTTTAAACATTGTAGTAATAAAATGGAAATAATTTTGGATGTAAATACATTACTCGTATTTTGGTATCAGTATATAATAGGATACACAAATCTACGTTTATCATCTGAAGAAAAATATTTATATATATATATATATATATATATATATATATATATATATATATATATATTAAGAACAAAGGATTCACGAGTAAATATACCTGTGCAAGAAACAGAGTTTTTTTCTAAAAAATAATTATTTATTAAAAATGTGCACAATAGCACAGCACAGAATTCTTAATAATACAAACAGTGAAGCATATACATAGAGAAAAGGAGAGATAAATATATATGACCTTTATAAAATTACTCTATTAAAAAATAATAAATATTCCTGTTACTTTAAAAAGAGAATAACTTATCTAGTGGAGGAGTCAGCAGGCAGTACCCAACGCTTTTCGTCTATTAGACTTCATCAAGAGGCCCTACGGGCAGTACTATTTTTCTGGAAAAATAGGACCAGGATCTCCAGGTCTGGGGGTGGATCAATTAAATAAAAATAGATAAAGAAAGAGAGAGAGATAGAGAGAGAAAGAGAGATATAGAAACATAGAATTTGACGGCAGATAAGAACCATTTGGCCCATCTAGTCTGCCCCTTTTTTTACCCTTCAGGTAATCTCAACCCTTTTTAATCCTTATTTCTTTGTAAGGATATTCATATGCCTATCCCAAGCATGTTTAAATTGTTCTACTGTATTTGCCTCTACCACCTCTGATGGGAGGCTATTCCACTTATCCACTACCCTTTCTGTGAAGTAATTCTTTCTAACATTTCCCCTGAACCTACTTCCCTCCAGTTTCAGTGCATGTCCTCGTGTTCTATTACTTCTTTTCCTTTGAAGAAAATTTCCCTCCTGTACTATGTTAAAACCCTTGATATATTTGAAGATTTTTATCATGTCCCCCCTTTCCCTTCTCTGCTCCAAACTATACATGTTAAGGTATTTTAGTCTTTCCAGGTAAGTTTTGTGATGTAGGCCATGCACCATTTTAGTTGCCCTTCTTTGTACACTCGCTAATGTATTTATATCCTTCTGAAGATATGGTCTCCAGAACTGGACACAGTATTCCAGATGAGGTCGTACCAATGACCTATAAAGTGGCATTATTACATCTTTTTTTTCTGCTACTGATTCCTCTCCCTATGCAACCAAGCATCTGACTAGCCTTCCTCATTGCTTTGCTACATTGCTTTCCTGCCTTTAAGTCACTTGAAACAGTGACTCCTAGATCTCTTTCCTCCTCAGTCGTTTCCATTATATTACCCTTGATACTATATTGAGCCTTTGGTTTTTTGAGTCCCAAGTGCATAATTTTGCATTTTTTAGCATTAAACTGTAGTTGCCATGCTCTTGACCAATTATCAAGTTTACTTAGATCATCAGTCATTTGATTTACCCCTACTGGTGTGTCTACTCTGTTGCAAATCTTTGTGTCATCTGCAAAAAGGCATACTTTCCCTTCAAGACTTTGCAATGTCACTAACAAAGATATTAAAGAGCACTGGTCCAAGTACAGATCCATGGGGTACTCCACTGGTAACATGTCCCTCCATAGAATGCACTCCATTTACTACAACTGTCTGTTTCCTATCCTGCAACCAGGTTCTTATCCATTTAATTGTTTTATATTCCAATCCCACATTTTCAAGTTTATTTAGCAGCCTGCGATTTGGGACAGTGTCAAATGCCTTACTAAAGTCTAGATATGCCACATCTACAGTCCCCCCTTCATCTAGTATTTTGGTCACGGAGTCAAAAAAGTCAATGAGACTTGTTTGGCATGATCTCCCTGCAGTAAAACCATGCTGTTTTGGATCCTGTAAGTTAAGATATTCCACTTTTCTTTCTTTTAATAGTGTTTCCATTAATTTCCCTACTACTGCTTTAAGGCTCACTGGTCTGTAGTTACTTGCTTCTTCTTTGCTTCCTCTTTTGTGCAGTGGAACTTTGCTATTGTATTTAGAAACTAAGGTACAGTACTTACAGTTGACTTTAAAATAAAACTTATCTTATGGAAAGTACATTTTAGCCTAGAACAGGTTCAGAACCCAGTTTCTGATGATGTCATATTTCATTAGAGGTTCAGTAACTGAGTTCCTGCTGGTTCCTGCTGAAAAATAGCACTGGATACGGGACCACACATACCCGCCTTTCCGCTGTCCATCCGCTGACGTCATCTCCTAAAGATTATTCAGCAGTGGGTACACCAAATCACCAAGACAACGGCATCAGACACTTACAGCTATAGAAAGTATGACTTAATCATGTTAAGGGAATAAATAAAATAAATCAAAAAGAGAAGTAACAGCATATGGTTACAGCTAATGAGTTCCTCATATATCGCAGCAACAACACCAAAAACTCAATAAAAGAGTAACTAAATAGATTAGTAAAGTTCCTCATCACATCAATAAAAGGGGCAGTACTCAGTATAGAGAGGAACACTTATTTATCTATATACCGAAAGTTAAATTTAGTCATTAAGATTTTTAGGTGATATAACATCTAAACTATGGACCAACTTGAACTTGTACCTCATATAGAAGGTGGAACGCAATCGATCATCCTTTATCGTAGGCTGTTTAGTGGATGTTTCTGTTTTAAAAAATGTCGGACGACCTGTCAGTTTGTCCTGTCTGGTGATACCTTGGCTTCATCCATCCTCATACGGGAAAGCTGTTTAAAATACCTCTTTAATTGTTCTTCATATTTTGTAGTGTATCAAACTATATTTCTTTGTAGCTTGAGCTACATTCTGGAGGCAAAATTGAAGAACAATTTAATGAGCGTATGGTTCTTCATAGAAAGGCCATTCCTGCCGCCATGCCAGTAGTAAAAGTGACCAACCGGGAATGTTCTCCTTAGGCTCTTATACCTAGTACATACTATTGCAGTAGGTCTTCCACCTCGCTTTCTCCCCAAACTCCACGCTCTTCTCCATAATTTTGTCTGGAATGGTAGAAAACCCAATATACAGATGAAGCCACTCTCAACTTTTTTCCTTATGTCATGGCTCACCATAGCTCACCATGGCTATCCTATTGTTCTCAGCAGCAATACAATACATATAACAATACAGTAGGGGATTAGCAGAGTCATCCTATTACTCATTTATTCCTATTAAAGGGCTAAATTAGGAAGGCTCCAGCTGTATAAATATAAGACTCTGTCCCACCAGAGACTCAGGAGAGGCAAACAGCTAATGAGATGAACCTGCCTATGCTCATTATTATTATGTGGTTATGAACCATGTAATACAGTAGTTGTTGCTTTAAGTCACATTCACTAGCAGTTTGCAGGTTTCATTATATCCTATTAATGTCTCAACTAGGTAAAAGAAGCTGCGCTGGGGAGAAACTGGCCAAGACAGAGCTGTTTGTGTTCTTCACGACCCTTCTACAGAACTTCGTATTCCAGGCTCCACCTGGAGCTAAACTGGACCTCACCCCCGCAATTGGTTTTATCAATTCACCCTTACCTCATGAAATGTGCGTCATACCTCGTAGCTGAGCACGTTTACAGCTGCATTATCTTATAATGGGGCCTACACACATGCCGATTTTGTTCCATTTTCTAAGCGATTTAGCAAGGTCGCTTAGAAACTAAGCATACATCGGTGTGTGTGTGGGGGCTAAACCGATATAGATGCGCGGCCCCGCGCGTCTAAATCGCATTAAGATGAAGAATGAGCATGTCTCATCAATCTAGCAAAATCGTTTAGCAAGACCCTGCATATCGGGCGCCTTTTGTGTGGTGTCAATCTGGCATGCTTAAATCGCTAAGCAGAATCGCTGAGGCATATCGTTGACACGTTTTGCACGTTCTAAGCAATATAGATGATTTTGTGCTCAAAGGAAATCTGCTATGCTAAATCTGGCATGCTATATCTCTGGCCAAAATCGGGATGTGTGTAGGCCCTATAAGATCTGTCATAATTGTTATGAATCTCAACAAAATCAGCAGAGAATTAAAAAAACGCATTGTAGAATACTTTTTGTAAATTTTTACTGTACATGTATAATTATAGTGCTATAAATTTGACAAGCAAAATGTTCATAATTAATCACACTACAACCATTACTAATGGGGTGTGCACCTGCTTAGATTTTGACAAGTTTTCTAGAAACAAAATCTAATTGAGATGTGGGGGACATTTAATAGAAGGCGATTTTTTTGCACTTTCAAAATTGCCCATTATCGCACTTTTTTAATATTGCATTTTTGTCGCGAATTCGCATACTTAATGAGGTTCGTATTCTGGGAAGAAAATTGTGATTAAGTGCGATAATGGGCAATTTTTAGGCATGAAAATGTGCAGATTTGAAGTAATGTGCGATTTTGTGTTTATAAAAAATTTAAATAAAATGGTGTGAGGTCCCCCCTCCTGAGCATAACAAGCCCCGGGCTCATTGAGCCGGACCTGTTCCCAAAAATACGGGGGACAAAAAGCATAGGGGTCCCCCGTATTTCTGAAACCAGCCCCGGACTCTTGGACCGGTCCTGGTTCCAAAAATATGGGGGACAAAAAAAATCTGGGGGTTCCCCGTATTTTGAAACCAGCACCGGGCTCCAGCAGCCCACGGTGTCATGCCACAGCCGGGGGACACTTTTTATAAGGTCCCCCAGCCGAAACATGAGCACCGTGGCTGGTCAGCCTTGGACGGGGCCCATTAATGCCCTGCATGCTGGCACTTGTAGTTCTCTTGCATAAATCAATGTAACGTATGTGAGATTTAACCCCATCAGGCCGGCGTCCACTATCCACGGACGCCGGAGACAGCCCCCGGCTTCAGCCCTAGATGGGTGAAGCCTGGGAAGGGGACCCCTTTATTGGGGGGTCCCCCCTCCTCCAGGTACCCCGTCCAAGGCTGACCAGCCATGGTGCTCATGTTTCGGCTGGAGGACCTTATATAAAAAGTGTCCCCTGGCTGTGGCATGACACCACGGGCTGTTGGAGCCCGGTGCTGGTTTCAAAATACGGGGGACCCCCAGATTTTTTTGTCCCTCGTATTTTTGGAACCAGGACCGGCTCAATGAGCCCGGGGCTGGTTATGCTCAGGAGGGGGGACCCCACCCCATTAAAAAAAACAAAAACACTTTAACACATTTTTTAACACAGGACCATGCACAGATCACAATAACCCGTGCAGGGTTCTGCCCAATTCGCCTGTCAGAGCCTGGTCTAAATGTTTTGCGATTTTTAGACACATTTTCCCGAATTCGCATCTCATTAAATATGTGAATTGTATACTTTTCAATGGGAAAACATCTGAATGCGAGTTCCGGCGCGACTAAAAATCGCACTGTCAGAAAGTGTGATTTTGCAGCAAAATCGCCGTTTTTCCCCGTTTTTCGCATCTCATTAAATATGCGAATTCAGGAAAAAAGGCGATTTCGGCCGTTTTGGCGCAAAAATCACATTTTCGCATCTCATTAAATCTCTCCCCAAATGTTTTTTAGATGCTTTTGATCCACAATCGATGACGATGCACTCTCGTTTTGTCTATATCGAATAGAAAAATAGGCTGTGCAGGCAAGACTACAGTATATCCAATACAATATGTTAAATTGAATGTGTACACTGTGTCTTTTGATTCAATCCCAATCCGATTTCGAACCGCGTCATCCAGCCACACCCCGGCCTCCAATTTTCTTCATTTGACTGCCATGGAGCTGCAAAAGTAGGACACACCTGAGGTAAATTGATTGCACATCGAATCAGAATCGAAACTTCTGTTTATCCAGTCCCTTTCTGTTTCTTCAGTCCCATTCTGTTTCTCCTGTCCACTCCTGTTTCTCCAGTTCCATTCTGTTTCTCTGGTCCCATTCTCTTTCTCCAGCCACCTTCAGTTTCTCCATTCTCCTTCTGGTTCTACAGCCACCTTCTGTTTCTCCAGTTCCATTAGGTTTCTAAAGCCACCTTCTGTTTCCCCAGTCCCCTTCTGTTTCTCCAGCCACCTTCTCATTTTCCAGTCCCCTCCTGTTTCTCCAGTCCCCTCCTGTTTCTCCAGTCCCCTTCTGTTTCTCCAGCCACATTCTGTTTCTCCAGTCCCCTTCTGTTTCTCCAGCCACCTTCTGTTTCTCCAGCCCCCTTCTGTTTCTCCAGCCAACTTCTGTTTCTTCAGCCAACTTCTGTTTCTTCAGCCAACTTCTGTTTCTTCTGCCAACTACTGTTTCTTCAGCCAACTACTGTTTCTTCAGCCAACTACTGTTTCTTCAGCCAACTTCTGTTTTTCCAGACAATTTCTGTTTCTCCAGTCCCCCTCTGTTTCCCCATTCCCCTTCTGTTTCTCCCACCCCTTTCTGTTTCTCCAGTCACCTTCTGTATCTCCAGCCACCTTCCGTTTCTCCAGTCCTTTACGTTTCTCCAGTCCCATTCTGTTTCTCCAGTCCCATTCTGTTTCTCCAGTCCCATTCTGTTTCTCTAGTCCCATTCTGTTTCTCCAGTCCAATTCTGTTTATCCAGTCCCCTTCTGTTACTACAGTCTCTTTCTGTTTATTCAGTCCCCTTCTGTCTCTCTGGCCACCTTCTACTTCTACAGTCCCCTTCTGTTTTTCCTGCTCCAGTACATCAGTTTCTCTCTAACCCCCTTCTGTCATAGGGTATGAAGCATAGATGAAGAACTGTAATGGGCACCTCGGCAATCCCAAACTTAGCCCCCCAAAAAGTTTCAAGCAAAGTACTGCACAACAGTAAGTTAGGAGGCCCATACACCTACACTGGTGATCTTCTGATCCCCCGACCTGCGGGCACCGCCTTCTTGCTGACAGATGCGCCAATTGTGATCTGTCTTGGGATCAGTGTTATTAAACATTTTGAAAAGTCCCAATTCTGTGATCTCTGCTGGGATTGAGGAATTGGGATTTTTACCCATTTTTACTATCGACAATCCTGCAGTGCGATGGCCCCTTAAGTCTGAGATTGCTTACGACAGAAGTTCAGCATGTGGTAGCTGCACATAGTAATACTGTATGTGTGTAGTTTATGGAACATCAGTGTCTTTGGTCAGAATGAGTAAGATGCTGCTACATATGCGGACATATGTAATGTGCGGGGGGCCGGCGGCGGTATGTAATGTGCGCGCAGGGGGGGGGGGGGGGGCGGCTGCTACAATGGGGGAAATGTGTAAAAAAAATAGGTGTATTTGTATCCAGAAATACACTTATTTTTGACATTTACTATCCCGAAAATACAGCAATTTGTAGTCGTATTGATGTGCTATCAATACGAATACGAATTGCCGTATTTTCAGGATAGTTAATGTCAAAAATAAGTGTATTTCTGGATACAAAAACACCTATTTTTTTTACACATTTCCCCCATTGTAGCAGCCGCCCCCCCCCCCCCCCCCCTGCGCGCACATTACATACCGCCGCCGGCCCCCCGCACATTACATATGTCCGCCCCCCGGCCCAAGCGGAGGGCATAGGAGGATTAACAGAAAAAGCAAGTCAATTTGTGGACTGTCATCTGAGGAGATTTGTAACATCATTGCCCTCCTATGTACGGGACACTATGGACGTCCTCAATAAAATACAAAACATTACTCTAGACCAACACACCTGGCTCATTACCTGTGATGTGGAGAGCCTGTATACCAGCATCATCCACAGATATGGTATACAGGCAGCAGAGTATTTTTTGAGCATGGATAAAAATGTACCCCTGAACAACTTCGTCATTAAGTTACTACAATTTGTATTAACTAAAAACTACTTTGTATGCGAGGACCAGTTCTACCTCCAGGTACAGGGGACTGCGATGGGGAGCACTTGTGCCCCCACGTATGCTAACCTGTACCTGGGGTGGTGGGAATGTGAGAAGGTATTTACAGAAGAGCATGAGACATATACTAAGCACATACCAGTGTGGCTTAGATACATAGATGACCTCCTTATCATATGGGAGGGTGACATCAGTCTCTTCTGGGAATTTCTGGGGATACTCAATCACAATGACCTCAATCTTAAACTTACCTGTAATGCCAGTCAGGAGAAGGTGGAGTATTTGGATTTGAGCATAAGTATTGAACCAGATGGGTCAATTACAACGGACATGTTTCATAAAAAGACCTCGACGAACACATTATTGCATCACCAAAGTGCACATTTCCCCCCGGTCATAAAAGGTCTCCCCAAAGGGGAATATCTACGAACCAAAAGAAATTGCTCCCAAGAGGATACCTATAACAAAAGAGCAAATGAACTGGATCTGCGGCTTAAAAACAGAGGTTACAGTAACAGGTCTATTCATAAGGCCAGAAAAGAGGTTGGCAAATATAAAAGAGAACAGCTCCTCATCCCTAAAGAAAAACCTGCACATGTAGCTGAAGAAAAAATACGCTTTGTGGGCACCTTCTGCAAAGAATGGAAGGAAGTTCAAAAGACACTGAATAAACATTTGGATATCCTGAAAACGGATACCGGTCTGAAAGATATCCTAGGCGAAAAAGTTGACATAAGCTGGCGTAGGAGCAACAATTTGAGAGACACACTTGTCCATAGTCATCTTGAAAAAATTACCACCAATAAAATCACAAAGAAAGGGTCCTTTAAATGTGGCACATGTAGAGTATGCGCTTACATGGTGCCACGGGACACCTACACTGATAAATTCGGTAAACTGTGGAGAACACGAGAGTATATTACATGCAATACCGCAGGAGTAATTTACAATTTGGAATGCCCCTGTGGCAAACAATATGTTAGCAAGACCCGTAGGCCACTAAAGAAGAGAATCTTGGAACACCTACTCAGTATTAAAAACACTTCCAAAGACAAACAAAAATTTAAAACCTTAACACCAGTGGCCAAACACTTTCTCAAATTTCATCATGGCAGTCCAAATGGTCTAAAAGTCTATGGCATGACCAATATTGTTATGAACATCCGCAGAGGAGACTGGGATAGGGAACTTTTAAGACATGAAACGAGACTGATATTCCTAATGAGATCCATGACTCCCATCGGTCTCAATGAGGAAAACAACTACACCGTCTTTTTATGAGTACAACATCATTTCAACAGAATTCCTCCTCCTATTCTTCCAACTTTTCTTCCCTCCCTTTTTTGAATATATTCATATTATAACAGAGTTATTTTCCTGCAATCCGGTATTAATTATGCTTCAATGCACCTAAATTATGAACTTTTTTAATCAACGGAGCTCAATATCCAACCATGAATCATAAACACATATTATGCTCTTTCTACTTATTACTGAAAATCTATTACCCCTATATTATATCGTCCAATCGCCCCCCCCCCTTTCCCCCCCCTTCATTTCTGTTTTCTTTCACCCCTTGCAGTGTATTTTTACAGTATTTTCACATTGTTTTTACACCCTATCGTCTCCCTTATTGTGCTATCACAGACACGCAGTCACACATTTTGATGACTTAGTCAGTTATCACTTGTCCTACCCATGTATAACTGAATTTTTCTAATTGGTACAATCTCTCATACATATGAGCACTTCACCATCACCAGTGGATCGGTCTCTCTCTTTCCATCAGCGTACCTGGGTGACGTGTGTCTAAATATATCACACGTACCCCAGTATGTGCAGTGGAGGAAGGGACTTAGATCCCCTTCATTTCACTCTGCACTATGGCCCTTATTCTGATCGGTGCGGACTTTTCCGCATTCTTTCGGATGGCGTTTTTTAGCCGTCTGCGCATGCGTGGAGAACGCGACGCGCATGTGCCACGCATGGTCTCCGTACTTGTTCTCACTAATCCCGTACAGAACTGTGCACCGCATACATTCGGCCAATAGGGGTGTGTTATGGGCGTCATGCGGAATGACACAGGGGCGTAGTTTAAAAGTGGGCTAAACTGGGCGGAAACATGGGCGGACACGGGGGAGTACACATATATTGGTAGGCGTGCATTCGGACAGCACGCCGAATGCACGCGAACAAAAAGGGAAGAAATGTGCGGTGTCCAAAAGGTTACTCTTGCTTTGCGGACACCACTCGGTCATGCGCTAGGCAATCGGAACGCCTAATCAGGACGGACGCACCTCAACCAATGTCACCTGAACCCAATACAATCACATACTTTACCCATGACTTGTTAATGACACGCTTCTCACTGCTACAATTGGAAGCATTGCAGCTTAAAGGGAACATTACATGCTGCACTTGTCACACACTTTAACATTGCAAATAATGCACACAACTTAATAATATTAATACTAATACACATGCCACTTCTGCATGTCTAAATCTATGTGGGAACTTTGATAACAGTAGTCTTGTTGTATGCGGATGTACACCGCATCTGTGCGTAGTGGCCGGTTCGCGTCCGTTCTGACGCGGGAAGGCCGTGCATACGCGGACAGACCGTGTAGAATCTGAGTGTTTCCCCCGCACACGCATGGTTTATATGTCGTCCGTACACACGCCCTGTTCTTACAGAGTGAGTCCGTCCGAATGCGGAGGACACGTGGGCGTTTCTACGGACGATGGCCGCACGCTGCCGCACAGCGATGCGTGCGGCCCGCACCGAAAGAATTCGGGAATATCCGCACCGATCAGAATAAGGCCCTATATTCTTATGCAGACTCATAATTTCTCAGCACTTTTTATTACCCCTTTTTTTAATTATAACATTTTATTCACCAACACATGTTTAGATTTCATTTGATACCTAGACTCCCTATTATCATGGAACGATATATCTCGTATATTCATTATTATATTTATTATTATAATTTTTCACTTGTCACATTAAAATGACACATAAATGTATGATCTATCTTTATCATTAATAATTATACCAACAATTAATTGCTTCTTTAAACTGTATTGTCTCCGTTTCTTTCGTAACATCTAATTTTATTAATTTAGCATTAAAATACCTCTGTATGAGCATGTTTATTAAATCCTATAAATAAATTAATCCCTTGATAACATTCTCCGTTACTTATAACTTACTTTTTTGTATACCTATTGATTCTATATAATATCATTTTTACTTCTAATACGATGATTCTCCTAATATACGTACAGTTTAGATATTTAAACCATACATCTGATGTCAGCTACGTTCAAACTTTCTCTCCAAGTCAGCCCACTTTTGAATGACACCTCCACAAACCAATGGATTAAGAGACTGACACACCTCGATTTGCATGTCATGAATATTCATTAAACGGGCAGGTACTTAAAGGGCTTCCGGGGCTCATTCAGGTTGGTCCTGACGAAGCTGCTAGGCGAAGCGTACACCGACTGTACACTTCGTGGCTTCTCCCCCTGCTCCCCCCACCCCACTTGAAATGCATTTTGATCTGCTTTTTCCTTAAATCATATAGGTAGCGGCTCTCGCGTATACAAGTCTGCCCGGCAGACACGCGCTGTGTGTGACGTCCACACAAGCGCTTACCTGTCTCCCGGCGAGCTAAACTAGCCGCAGCACGCCATACTGTCTATCCACGGCTCTATGTGCAAGCATCGGGCTGCCGCATTAGTAGCAACCCGTGGCGATTCTTGTTATTTGCCTATTGAACGCTAAATGGTGGCTAATATAATTTACGCTATATTGTGAGCGAAGACCACAATTTGGTCATACACACTGGGCAATCTAGGCAATTGACTGGCCAGATCGCCTACTACGATCTTTCTGACTAAATGTCTATTTAATAAAAACTTAGCCACTATTGACAGTATTGCCTAGGTGACTATCACCTAGAATTACCGACTACCGCAGGAAATATTTGTGTATTAACACTTAAACTGGTAACAATTGAATAAACCAGTCCAATCACAGATCAAACACATTTATAAATAATAAAAGTTTATTATCAAACTTGTATGGGACAGGGGGGTCCCACGTTGTGAGGATTTAATTATCCTTTTTATTCCATTGTCCATGTATGTGTATGTGTATATGTATTGTGTCTTTTATTTCGCTTAATTTTACTAAGTATCAATTAAAAGTTACATTTTATTCTTCTCTTCTCTGGTGCACCACACAGAGACATTCTCCTGTTGCTTTTTGTCTCTTCAAAAAACCACAATGTTCTGAAGACCCAATCCACCCTGGTCAACAGGGTTGGAAGGTCGACGCAAGCATTAGGTCGACAATGGGAAGGTCGATAGCCAAAAGGTCGACATAAGTTTTTCCCATTATATTGTCCTAAATGTCGACACAGTTAACATGGACACTGTCTAAGTGTACTGCGTACGCTGGCCATGCTTCGGGCACTATTTTATTCTCCCACGACACCGTAGTGGATGGTAGGGCATGAAATATCGCCTGTCGGCACATGTCGGCTCAAACAAGTGAGAAACTCACGTCGACATTTTCACTGTCGACCTTCACATTGTCGATCAATAGAGTTGATCTAATGGCCGTATCCTGCATGCGCACACTAGCTCTCTTTCAAGTTAATGCCATCGTAGGGGCAAACTCTCTACATTTCTAGGGCATTTATTTGCCTTCAGCTGTAATTACGTATATAAAGTAACATGGGGGTTTATTCTAGTTCATTCTTTCTGACAAAATCCTTCTTAAATGGACAAAACCATGTGCACTGCAGGGGGGCAGATGTAACATGTGCAGATAGAATTAGATTTGGGTGAGTTATTTTGTTTCTGTGCAGGGAAAATACTGACTGCTTTATTTTACACTGCAATATAGATCTCACTTTGAAGAAAAATCCCACCCAAATCTAATTCTCGCTGCACAAGTTACATCTGCCCCACCCGCAGTGCACATGGTTTTGTCCATCTAAGAAGGATTTTGGCAGAAAGAATTAACTAGAATAACCCCCATGGTGTCAGCATTGCTATTTCCACAGCTAGTCTGCACAGCTATAGATGCATGCGTAGCAGGTGATGCTCCTCATTGCTTTGCTGCATATGTGCACTGGTGCTGAGGACAAGTTTATTCTAATAATGGTTTGGTCATGGACTTGCCTGGGCAATGCCAGCTACCCAAGCAATATTCATAAATTGCTATGTCTTGACAGCTGACCACAGACTTTATGTTAGAACTGTGGGCCTAATTAAGACCTGATTGCAGGCCAAATTTGTTCTCAAAATGGACAAAACCATGCTGCACTGCAGGGGCCAGATGTAACGTGTGCAGAGACAGTTACATTTGGGGGAGTTTCTTTGTTTCTGTGCAGGGTAAATACTAGCTGGTTTATTTTTACTCTGCAATTTAGATATCAGTTTGTACACACTACACCCAAATCTAACTCTCTCTGCACATGTTAACACACACTGTGCCAAGGGCGTTTGTATATATGTATATGTGATCAGGGGCGTAACTAGCACCTTCTGGGCCCCATAGCAAAATCTAGAGATAGTGCTTCATGGAAATAGAGGGAATGAGAGTGAGGAGCAAAAGAGAGGGGTGGTCAGGGAGAAAAAGTTGGAGAGACAGGGAGTTTGAGGGGGTGTCAGGGAGAGAGAGGGTGGAGAGAGAGAGGGTGGAGAGAGAGAGACAGTGCAAGGTAGGGCAAGAGTGGGGGAATGTGATGGGGGAGGAGGGGGGGAAGCGTGGGAAAAGAGGTGGGAGGTGGAGAAAGAGAGACTAGGGGCAAAGAGACAAAGAAAGAGACTAGGGGCAGGGAGACAGAGGGGGGAGAGATAAGAAAGCTGTGAGAAAGACAGAGAAAGGAGAATGGGGCAAGGGGAGAGAAAGGTGAGAGGGGAGCAGGGGGGGGGGATAGAGAAAGAGGAAGGGCTGCCTTATGGATTATCATTCCTGTCAATACATACCTACATTTAGGCTAAGCAATTAGACTAGAGGCATCAAATTATTTCTGTTTAAAAAGGTGTTGCAAACTAGTAATGTATGAGATCAGTAACGAATAAACATTTTATAAAAATAACTAATAAAAACAGTACTCTACAAATATTAATCTTTCAAATTAATTTGGCTTCCACTTCCGGTCTCATGAGGTGAGGCAGCTTGTGCCGGAGCTCTGCTGACCCGCCGCCGACTGCCGCAGTTTTCATGGCTGTCTTAGCCTCCAAAACCCCCGCATCTGCCTCTCCACATCCTACTTCCATCCCAGTGCCCGCAATGGACAAATCTGTTACATCTGTGGAGGCGCCATCAGCTCTCCCACTGCGCCAGGAGAAATGCTGTGCTGACCCCGCCATGATGGCGGATGCAGGATCCGGGACAACATCTCCTGCCTGCAAGAAAATGGCAGCGGAACTGGCTGACTCACCCCATAAGGAATGCCGCTCCCCAGACATGCCAGTAACGTATGGTGATGTGGTGGAGGCCATAAAAAGCACCATGGCCCCACTTCTGTCCCAAGCAGTGAGTGACATCACAGCCCAGCTTAATTCCCTTACCCAGCATGCTGCTGTTACAGAAAACAGATTGGGTGCTCTCTCACATGATTTTGCTGACATGCAGCATTCAGTGAAATCTCTCACTACAGACAATTATCACATACTGGGTCAAATGTAATAGGGTGAGAGTTTCAGAAAGTGAGAGATTTTGAGAGGGGTTTCCCATTCTTTTTAAAGCAGCAATCAATTACACTGCAAAACCAGGTTGATTTTGCCATGTAGTTTATTGCTGCTTTAAAAAGAATGGGAAAACTCTCCCAAAATCTCTCACTTTCTGAAACTCTCACCCTATTACATTTGGCCCACTGTATGGTCTAAACTCAACGATGTTGAAAACCGTTCCAGAAGGAACAATATTGGGCTAGTAGGCCTTCCAGAATCGACTAAAGGCCCAGCTCTCTCTCACTTTGTAAAAAATACTCTGCCCACCATTCTAGGCATAACACAGGAATGCAGAGATATGGTGGTAGAAAGGGCACATCGGGTGGGCCCGACCCCCTCTCCTAACAAACCAAGGCCAGGGGTCATGCTGTTTAGATGCATGAACTTTCTTCACAAACAACTTATCTGGTCTGCATCACGCCGAGTGAAAGACATACAATGGGAAGGTCATAAATTACTTATATTCCAGGACTACTCTGTGGAATTGACCAGGGCCCGCAAAGCTTTCTCTCCAATTTAGCTATTAGTGCATGCAGCCTAAGCTGACATGCACCAACAGGAAGCGCAGCTGTGTTCAGAGAATAATCAGAATGCAATTTATTTATAGCAGCAGCAGTGTCCAGGCTAATTACCACTGAGTGTACATATTCCCTCTGATCCAAACCAGCGCTCCTAGGTGACCTCCGGGTCACATCCATAGTCCTACGGTTTCTCTCCAATTTGCTTGAACCTAGTCTCAGAGACAAGGTGGACCCAACTAACTTCTAAATGGCGTACTGACATACCGGAAATCTCTTCACAGGATGCTTTAATTCGTCATTATATATATACTATGAAGATCCTTAGCTCCTCCTATTTGCAGGAGGTTCATTTTAAAACCTTACAACCAGAGGTACCGATTTATGTTTTTGCTGGTGGGTGCTCAAGACTGTTGAAAGGCTCAACAAGCAAATACAGTGGCCCTCATTAATTCCTGTGTGTGCTCGGGCCCTTGAGCACCCACAGAATTGGTGCCTATGCCTACAACGTGCTTATATATCTCCTGCATGCCTCACTCACTTTGCTCCCACTTTTTCTGGGGATTGCCCTAAATGTCATATGGCTGGGGCCTCATTCCTCCATTGTTTCTGGGAATGTGGAACAGTAAGGCGCTTTTTGAACAAGCTTTTGGCCAGGTTGAACGCCCTGTTTAATATTGAGACCTCCCTCGATCCTCTAACTTGCTTATGTGCCAATTTAAATTCTTGGCATATCCCCATTTATCACAATATATGTCACATTAGCCAAAAAAGCTATTCTGTCTCACTGGACCGCCTTATCTGCCGCCACTATCACAGAAGTTCAATGTGAACTTCTTCAACACATGCATTTTTGACAGGAAGTCGGCTTTGACGAAGTTGGTGTGGTCTCTTTATATAAAAAATGGGGCCTTTATAGAGATCCTCTTCCTCAGTTTCCGCAAGATCAAATAAAAATAAAAAATTATTCCACAGAATGGTACCTTCATCTGCGCATCTTACAGGATCAGACCTAAATTTATGAGTTTACTCTATCGCCTAATTAACACACAATATACAGTATTAAGCCTTAACAAGAGATAAACGCAAGGGTGATAAAGAGAGATAAATGTCCAGCCAATCACCTGCCAACTGCCATGTTACAGGCTGTGTTTGAAAAAAAGTCAGTAAGGAGCTGATTGGCTGGACGTTTATCTCTCCTTATCACACTTGAATTTATCTCTTGTTAAGGCTTAATACATCTGCCCCAATATGCTTATATCTCCCACAAGGATTTATTTTCCCCAAATCTCCAAACACACACACACCCTCTACTCTTGCGCTTATTCTTTTTGTACTCTCCTCATGTACACCTGTCTATTGTCTTTACCTCTGTTTAGTTTTTACAAGACGACATTTTTTATTTTCCTATTTTTACTTATGATATGAAGAATGGCAGTTATTTGTCATCATATTGCAAATGTTTTTCTTCCTACATCGAACCCAGTCTTTTGTTTTAGGTAGAATATACCTTTCGTTGCTCCAAATCCTCATACCTAAACTGCAAATTGTTAAGTTAACAAAACTTTTACATGTTAAAGGATGCAAATGAATGATCGTAGAGATGTTTCGATGATGTCCGTGATGGATGTTTTCTCCGTTCACCTAATGTTAATGCCATGTAAAGGTTTAGAAACATTTGTCCAATCTCCTTAATAAAAAGATCTAACAAAAAAAAAAAAAATCTTTCAAATTGATTTACTATACACTGCCAGTCAAGCATACAAAAGACAGCATGAAGTGTGAAGTGTATGTTGGTAGAGGATCGACTTGTGAGATTTAGAAGACCGTCACCAATGTCACCCAAAAATACAGCCCATAATGAAAAGAAAAATTGTGCATGCTGGAATTGCCCTGCAACACAAGCTTACATTGTATATTAAATATGACATACAGTAGGTGCCCATCTCATCTATCTTCTTTAGGCCATGGCTATCCTATTGTTCTCAGCTGCAATACAATACATAGAACAATAAAGTAGGGGATTAGCAGAGTAATCCTATTACTCACTTAATCCTATTATAGGGATAGATGACAGTGGCTACATCTGTACACAATTTAACAATCCAATAACTTCCAGGACAGGACCTGACACTTTTTTGGCTGAAGTGTTTAATTTGTTTGGAGCCCCACAAAACAAGCTACTAATGAGCTTAAGGTAGCTAACAGTGATGTTATTCATGATCACATTTTGAACATATAAGACACAGCATTATCTGTGCAGTGCTACATAATATGTGTGCTCTATAGAAATAGCTATTAAAAAAGAAATACATTCCTGAATAGCCAGATATCAGCAGGAATACAGTATACACAGATTAGGGAGAAGAGCAAGGGATGGTCTGAGATGCAATCTGGGAGAGGAGGGAAGATTATGTAATAATAATAAACAGGACAGAGGTGAGTTGATTTGTTTGTTGGATAGAGGTGAGATACTGTACTGTAAGGTATAGTGAAGTAGAGGTGAAGCATGCATGTGTTGTGCATGGTATACAGCTGTTTCTAGGTCAGATGTATACAAGAAAAAAAAAACATTTTATTTCCTACATTAATACGTTTGTAACACATATATAAATATACAGCACATAATGAAAATAAAAATTGTGCATGTTGGAATTATACCCTGGGCCCATCAACACAACCTTACATTGTATATTTAATATGACATGCACAAATTAACAATCCAAAAACTTCAGGGATTCTTCAATTAAAACTATTCAATCCAATAACTTTAGCGATTCAGCATTTTTTGACTGAAGTGCTTGATTTGCTTGGGGCCCCACAAAACAAGCAACTAATGAGCTTAAGGTGGCTAAAATTGCTGTTATTCACAATCACATTTTGAACATGTCAGACACAGCTCTACATAATGTTTTGTACCAAGCTGTTCACATGCATTTGTCGGTGCAGCGGTGCAGCGGGCAGCGCTTTCCTGCTTGCTAGGTGGTTTTCGCTTGCCTAGCAAGTGTGTCTGTATCAGGCCCATCATATGTATGCTGTAGAAATAACTGTTAAAAAAAAAAAATCAATAAATGTGTGAAAAGCCAGAGATCAGCAGGAATACAGTAGACACAGCATTAGGGAGAAGAGCAGGGAGCAGTATGAGATGTGACCTGGGACAGGAGGGAAGGTTATGTAATAATAATAAACAGGACAGAGGTGAGTTGAGTTCTGTTTGTTGGATAAAGGCGAGATTGGGTATAATGGAGTAAAGGGGAAGTGTGCATGGTACACAGCCGTTTCCAGGTCAGATGTAAAAGGACCAGCACCCACATTTGGAATCCGGTCATTAGTTCGACAGTGTCTAGGTCAACAGCCAAAGGGTTGACCACTATTGGTTGACAGACAGATGGTCAACACCTAAAAAAGGTTGACATGGTCAACCGGTCGGCACAAGCAACATGAAAAAGGGCGACATTGAAAAAGATCATCATGTGTTATTCATGATTTTTTTTTTAAACCAACTTGTTTATACTTTACCATCCCAGTGGGCATAGGGGGAGAATATAATAACGCAGCGAGGCACAGCTCACGAAGCATGGCAGCCATGCGAGGAGACGCGTTAAACTGATACGTGTCCACGTCGACCTATGTCGACATAGACACCAAAAAAAAGTGAAAAACTCATGTTGACCCTTTTCCAAGTTGACCTTTTGACCATATTGACCTAATTCATGTAGACCTTTTTCATGTGTAGGCCTTCTGTCCAATAGTGGTCCACCTTTGACTGTTGACATAGACACGGTCGACCTAATAATCCATAACCCTTACATTTCAGTACCAGCGTTTTTACTTGAAAACACGTTAAAGATCCATACCGCCACAATGTAATGGCAGCCGCCGCCCACCAGCCGGTTCCACCACAATCAGTTGGACCTCTAGGGACTTTCTTCTTTCTTTTTTCTTGAATAGAAAAGGGAGTGTTATTTACTAATATATCTGGACGCTGCACTGCTTTCTATCTCGGATATTGGGGCCGATTCAGCTCTGCGTGTTTAGCAGCGAATTTAGTCCTTCTGTGGATGGTGGGGTTCTGCGTATGCACATAGGCGCTAATGCACATGTGCGAGCGCCTTCAGCAAGATTTTATTTTTTGCCGCTTTGGAAGAAGCCCTAAGAGGCAACACATCGGGGGTGGGGGGGGGGGGGGGGGGTTTGACCCTTTGGGTTCGGCCCGGAACACACCACCCGCAACCCACTAGACGGTACCTACAGATGGAGCCATTAATTTGATTAAAAAAAAATGTCCTTAATGACAGCAGGAGGGCATGAGGTGGTACCTTGTACACCTGCAACATATTTCTTAATTGCACCACTGTATGTGTCCAGAGTGGGGAGGAGTCACAGTATTTGGACTTTTTATACTGTATACCACTGTGAGTTAGCTGTGTTGTAATCGAACGGTTTAAATATTCTCCAGGTGTTTATAAAAACAGACACACACGCACACACGCACACACACACAGCGCACTGCAGCAGACCAGGAGAGAGAGGAGAGAACCAGCACTCTACATAACCTTTGCAGCAATCAGTAAGAAAACTTTAAGTTGTCAGAATTTTCATTGAACATTAGCTTATTCTGTGAATCTGAGAGAGAGAGAGAGAGAGAGAGAGAGAGAGAGACCGAGAGACATTATATTTAGAAAACAAAGGCCCTCGCAGGTGACTTTAAAATAAAACTTATCTTATGCAAAGTATATTTTGGCCCATTAAAGGTTTAGGAACCCAGTTCCTGATGATATCCTATTTAATTAGAGGTTCTGAGTTCCTACGGAAAAATAGCACTGAGTATACAGTATTTCTTCATCTAATACAGGAGATGTTTAACACCTTTCTGGGCCTGACTCATGCATACAGTAACAGCAGGTAACTGTTCATCTTGGCGAAACCATGTCCCAAAGAACTAACGTTAGTCACCTTCCTTTACTGTCTTATCTTACCTTGTTGGGGCAGTGTCATTACCCTTCCGGTGGGTAGTCAAGGTACAAGGTTTGAGTGGATACCTTTGTGATTTTAGCTTTTTTGGTTTTTCGTTACTGATAGCGATGTTAGATTTAGGGTAGCTGATCATTTTAGTCGTTCTTTCTTTGCCACCATATGTTAATCTTTATGTCTTACAGGTATTAACCCTTTGGGTGCCAACATCTCTGTGAGCGATGCGCACTATGTATTCTAATAAAGCCAGCGCCTCTCAAATTTGTTATATAAATTCAAATAAAAAAATGTTGTAAAAAAATTATATTTCCTATATTAGGTGACGTTACAGGTCATTATGATGAGAAACATGTTTGCTTGCCAATTTTCACACCTATTGTGACAAATTCACTCGGCGCTCAAAGGGTTAAGCTAATTAAAGGGATGGGGAACATGTGTTACAGATTATCTAAACTAGGAATACTTGCATTTGAAAAAAGACGTTTAAGCGGACCGATGCTTAACATGTATGAATATATTAAGGGGCTATATCAGGGACTATTAAGCACCCTCTTTACATTAAGGTCCATGACCAAGACAAGAGGGCATCCACTTAAACTGAAGGAGAGGAGGTTTCGCACACTTAGCAGGAAGGGGTTCTTTACGGTGAGGGCAGTAAAGGTGTGGATCTCACTGCCAGCGGAGATGTTGATGCATAAATTACAATTAAGATAAGGTTGGACAAGAGTGCTTGACGGACAATGACATTCAGGACTATAAGCAGCAAGTTTTGGTCTACTGGGGGGGGATCAGCGGGTTAAATGAGGACATTTCCAACAAACTAGTTAAATCAACAATGGAATCAAAATGTATAATCCTGGGGGAGGATATCACATCTAGGACTTACTCCTATGAGTTCATTTACAACAGGTTGAACTTGATGGGCGAACGACTTTATTCAACTTTATCTACTATGTTATATGTTACTACAGGTATGTCATGTTAAAGTTTATAGATCGTTTAAATAAATACGGTACAGATGGAGCGCCTCGCAGCCAGCCTGAGGAATCGCCATCTGAAGGGGACACACGAGCGTCTCACATATATCCATGTCCCCGTCATCCACAGGGGAGGACACAGGGGACACAGGGGACCGGCCAGCATTTTATGGGCGAATCCATGCTTGCTTGGGGCGGGCGACCATGGAAAGATTTCTCCTCCTTGTGTCTACGTGTGAGTCGATGTGTAAGTGTGCATGCTAGTGTGGGGATTTGCGTTTTCCTGCCCGCTGCCTAGTGAACATGTCTGAATCAGGCCCTTTGTGCTAATTATACACTCGGACAAGATTCCAGAGGACTGTGTGTGTGTGTGTGTGAGTGAGTGAGTGTGTATGTGTCTGTGTCACTTTGGGATCAGCTTTGGGATCCAACTGAGACACATCAGTTATATATGGTTGTTGGCTGGACTAAAGGCCATATATTTTTAGCTCATTTTGAGCTAACTATCTTCATAGAAGTACTCTATTTCACGGCTGTTTACTCCTGATTTGTGAGATTCTGGAATACTGGTGTGGTATACATTCTATTCAATATTCAAGTATTGGTTTGCTTTCGCCCCTGAGCAAGTCATACTGACGAAACGTGTTGGGCTCTACATCCTAACCGACTAAACTCCTACTAACAAACAGTCAAAGAACAGTAATAACAGCGACTAACAATCTGTCAAAGGAGTGTTCATGTAACCAAAACTGTTTACTCTTGTAATACACATATATGTGTCTTTTATGTCATGTTTTAAAGTATTTTTATGTTTTCTAAATTTAAATTTGACATTGAGTATTGTCAAAATAAATATATCATTATATAGCGCCCTCTGAAACCTTTTCTTTATATATATATATATATATATAAATATATATATATATACTAGGTGATTCATCGCGCCCTACGGGCGCTCTTCACACCGTCGTAAGGGGCTGGGCTCCCTTAATTTGTGAACGTTTGTATTGTGAGAAATATGGTTAGATTTGTATGACAGATGGCCTGTATTGCAACTTGAGTTATAGGTGAAATGTGTTAAATAGAGAGCATATGATGTGGAAGGGGGTGTGCATTGTTTTGTTTAATTAAAAAGCGGTTACAGAGTAAGATGTACATTGATAGTGTGGATGGTACAGTGACATTTGTGGGTGTGGGGGGGGGGGGGGGCTGTGTGTGCATGTTGTTTAGGTGTGTGTGTGCAATATTATAGTAGGGTGTTTTTGAGTCAGCGGCTCCCCACTGGCGGAGGTCACGACACAGGAAAACAGGAGGCTGGGTAGTGATAGGGGTGTGTGGGAATAAGGGGGACTAAAGAGGAGGGTGGGAGGTACTGTGCAGCTTCTGCCAGTGGGTGAGGGTCCAGCGTAGCAGTACAGGATGGTGGCCCTGAGTCAGTGTCTCCTCCTACTGGGTGGGAGTTAGGGTGCATGAGAGCAGGAGGCTAGGCTATGAGGCATGATAGGGGCATGTGGGCAAAACAGCGTCAGCGACTCCCCAGTGATGGAAGTTACGGTTCAGGAGAGCAGGAAGCTGGGTAGTGATAGGGGTGTGTGAGTATACAGGGGACTAAAGAGGGGCTTAGGGGTGCCGTGAATTGCGGGAGGGGCACGGGGGTGCCGTGAATCAAGGGAGGGAGGGGGCGCAGGTGTCAACAAATCGCCGGAGGGGGCGTGAATTGCGCGAGGGGGGGTTGCGAATTGCGGGAGGGGGGGTGCGCGGGGGTGACGTGAATCGTGGGAGTGGGGCGTGAATCGCGGGAGGGGGGGTGCGTGGGGGGTCCGCGATTTGCGGGAGGAGGGGCACGGGGCGCGATGAATCAACCTAGTTGGTTATATATTCTTGTAGAAGGATGGAAGGATGTTGCTGTCATTCCGAATGCATTTACATAAACAGTAATAGTAGCAATAAAAGATCTGACAAAACACCTACAGTAAAACAGAACAGGTGTTATATATTATACAAAGAATTGGTTGATGATGTCTAGGTTGACGTGCACATAGTTGTCACTGGAAAAAAATTGCCACAAGAAAAAATCAACACAGAAAGGTCAACACATGTAAATGTTGACATAAGTGTGGCACTTCATTGGTGTCCATGTCGACACATGAGAATTAATATGAAAACATTCAAAAAGTGAAAAATAAATCTTCAAAAACTCATGTCAACCTTTTTCATTGTCAACCATAGACATGTCAGTGTTTTGCATGTGCCATTTAATTGTGGGGTTGCCGTGAATGGGGGGGGGAGGGAGGTGGGGGGTGTCTGCGAATTGCGCGGGGTGGGGGGTGCCGCGAATTGCGGGAGGGGGGGTCGTGGGGGGTGGGTGACGCGAATTGCGGGAGGGGGGTTGCGTGGGGGGGGGGTACCACGAATCACGGGAGGGGGTCGCTGGGGTGCCGCAAATCGCCACAAGAAAAAATCAACACAGAAAGGTCAACACATGTAAATGTTGACATAAGTGTGGCACTTCATTGGTAACCATGTCGACACATGAGAATGAATATGAAAACATTCTTAAAATGAAACATAAATCTTCAAAAACTCATGTCAACCTTTTTCATTGTCGACCATAGACATGTCAGTGTTTTGCATGTGCCATTTAATTGTGGGGTTGCCGTGAATGGGGGGCGGAGGGAGGTGGGGGGTGTCTGCGAATTGCGCGGGGTGCGGGGTGCCGCGAATTGCGGGAGGGGGGGGTCGTGGGGGGTGGGTGACGCGAATTGCGGGAGGGGGGTTGCGTGGGGGGGGGGGTACCACGAATCACGGGAGGGGGTCGCTGGGGTGCCGCAAATCGCCACAAGAAAAAATCAACACAGAAAGGTCAACACATGTAAATGTTGACATAAGTGTGGCACTTCATTGGTAACCATGTCGACACATGAGAATGAATATGAAAACATTCTTAAAATGAAACATAAATCTTCAAAAACTCATGTCAACCTTTTTCATCGTCGACCATAGCCGTGTCAGGGTTTTGCATGTGCCATTTGATCCTGGGGATGCTGTAAAACGCAGCGACTGGGGGAGGGGGCGGTGGGGGGTGTCCACGGGAGGGGGGGTGGCGGGGGGTGCCATGAATTGGGGGAGGGGGGGTCGCAGGGGTGGGTGCTGCGAATTGCGGGAGGGGTGGGACGTGGGGGGTGGGGTGCCCTGAATCGCCGGAGGGGGGGGCCGTGGGGGCTGGGGTTGCCGCGAATTGCGGTAGGAGGGGTTTGCGGGGGCGGGGGAGCACGTGAATCGTGGGAGGGGCCCCGCGAATCGCGGGAGGGGGGGCGGCGGGGGTTCTCACCTGGTGTGTCTGGTGAGTAGCTGTGTCTTTGCTGGGTAACATGGGGAGGCAGAGGGTGTCTGGCACTGTGCATACCTCCCAACATGACCCATGCCAGGAGGGACACAATGCTCTGCCGCTGGACTTTCTTCCTAATGTATGATTACCTCCATCTGTGTTGAACAGGTTAATTGATAGGAAAGGTGCTTCAACACAGGTGATGGCAATCATACATTAAAAGGAAAGTGCAGGAGCAGAGCAAGGTGTCCCTCCTATGACTGTGGGCTCACTGGGCTGGTTCTCTGTCATGTGAGTCAGAGGCTCCACCCAGCGTTAGAGGGTCAGACACACTTTGAGTGACAGATGTAGCCAAATATATAAGAGATTCAAAAAAAGAAAAATAAATCTTCAAAAACTCATGTCAACCTTTTTCATTGTCGACCATAGCCGTGCCAGTGTTGTGCATGTGCCATTTAATCCTGGGGTTGCCGTGAATCGCGCGTGGGGGTGGGGGGGGGAGGGAGGAGGTGAGGGGTGTCCGCGAATCACGGGAGGAGGGGTAGTGGGTGGATGCCGTGAATTGCGGGAGGGGGGGGTCGTGGGGGGTGTGGGTGCCGCGAATCGTGGGAGGGGGGCACGGGGGGTTGTAGTGAATCGCGGGAGGGTGGGTCGCGGCTGCGGGGGGTTGCCGCAATGACAGGAGGGGGGGTCAGGGGTGGCGAATCGTGGTAGGGGGGGTCGTGGGAGGCACCGTGAACCGCGGGAGGGGGGGCCCGGGGGGGTTGGCGCGAATCGTGGGAGGGGGGGCGCGGGGTGCCGCGAATCACAGGGTGTCACGGGGTGGGGCCGCGAATTGCGGGAGTCACCGGGGGTGCCGCGAATTGCGGGGGGGAGCTGCAAATAGCGGGAGGGGGGTCGCGGGGGGTGCCGCGAATCGCCACAAGAAAAAATCAACACAGAAAGGTCAACACATGTAAATGTTGACATAAGTGTGGCACTTCATTGGTGTCCATGTCGACACATGAGAAAGAATATGAAAACATTAAAAAAGTGAAAAATTAATCTTTTTCATTATCGACCATAGCCATGTCAGTGTTTTGCATGTGCCATTTAATCGTGGGGATGCCGTGAATGGGGGGGAGGGGGGGAAGGGAGGTGCATACCCAACATGACCCTCTCCAGGAGGGACACATTGCTCTGTTTCTGGACTTTCTTCTTAATTTATGGATTACCATCACCTGTGCTTAAACACCTTTCTTATCAATTACCCTGTTTAAAACAGGTGATGACAATCATAAATTAAGATGGAAGTCCACAAACAGAGCATTCTGTCCCTCCTGGAGAGGGTCATGTTGGGAGGTATGGAGGTGTGGGGCGCTCACCTGGTGTGTCTGGTGAGTAGCTGTGTCTTTGCTGTGTAACATGGAGAGGCAGAGGGTGTTTGGCACTGTCTGTGGGCTCACTGGGCTGGTTCTCTGTCATGTGAGTCAGTCATGTGAGTCAGCGTTACAGCTCCAGACACACTTTGAGTGACAGATGTAGCCAAATATATAAGATATATATATATATATATATATATATATAGACCTTTACACTTCTAATAAACTATCTCTGTATTATCTTCCTTTTACAGACCTTCACATCATGGACCCTGTCACAGTCCTTGTGTCCGCTGTGGTCATCCTATACTTGACCTATGTGTATAACAACCAGAAACCAGACAAGTACAAGAATTTCCCCCCGGGACCCAAACCATTGCCGATCATTGGCAATCTACACACGATCGACATGGGAAAACCTCAGAAGACATTTGCAGAGGTAATACTGCGCACCACGACACAGTCACTGAATTATATTACAGCTGTACACTGACACGATGAGGGAAACTTACTAAGATCCCTGATTACGGACGGTTCTGTAGTCTCAGGATTCGTATTTTCCGATGGTGAAGTGATTCGTATTTGTCTGCTGAGTTTCCCCGAACGAGCATGAAGCTGACCTTCATTCACACCGTTACTTACCTAGCTGCGGCATCCCACGTCTCCTCAGGAGCGCACACTGCAGTGCACAGTGCAGCCTGCAGAGTACCGAGCCCCTCTGTGTCCTAGGCTCGGCGCTCTGCAGGCTGCACTGTGTATCGTGCATGCCTGGCTGGGGGGCCGCCGGGTGGGGGAGGCAGTGTACGGGGGTGTGAGGTGTCACTGTGAGCAGCTGCCCCAGCCCCTCCAGAGGCCAGGGCCCGGGACAGCTGTACCCACAGCGCCCCCTGTTGGCGGCCCTGCTTACAGGGATATGGATCATTGGGTAGACAGCAACTAGGTCGTCACGCATTAGGTCGACACCACTAGGTCAACATGCAGGAAGGTCGACAGTCATAAGGTCGGGGTTTTTCACTTTTTTTTTCACCAAAAGTCGACACTGAAACATAGCACCAGGTCCCTTCACATGGCTCGCTGCGGTTGCCATGCTTCAGGCACTATTTTCTTTTCACACCATGCCTGATGGTAGGGCAGCACGGGGGCAGTGAGTGGCTTTTCGTCTCCGCAAAAGGGAGATGGTTATGGTGAGTGGGGGCTGGGGGGGAGCTGGAGGGAGCAGCGGGGAGCCAGTGGAGGGTGGTGGAGGGCTGGAATGGAACGGGGCAGGCGAGCATCTCATGTATGCGCGCCCCCTTCTGTCAGATAGCGTGCATCGGCGATTGGCGATTCTATCGCCAGGAGCAGCTCCAATGAGAGCTGCTCCATCTGTATGTTTAATCTTTTTTAACCCTTTAATTTTACACTATTTTATAATAAAAAAATAAGCCATATACTGTATTCATTTTTGCTACATTGGACAACTCCGCACATGTCTTATCCGTCCAAGCTCTGTGGCAGTGCGCCGTACAATACAGTGGAAATATATATTACGGTTAAATTCTGGATTGAGTGGAATATTACAGGCATCCAAGTGCTGCCCCCCACCACCTCCAACAAGTGCTGCCCCTAGGCATGTGTCTCCAGTGCATATTGAGTGGAAGTAATTACAATACAGTAAATTAACACATAATAATGTCCAGTGTACATGCTATGCTGGGGAATGTAGTGCACCGATGTCCCCATACAGAGATCTTGGCACATTAGGTGTAGGGACAACTGTACATTACAAAACGTTCCATGGAAATTGTATTAATGTTGGAAGTATGTTATAAAATATTCCCGTTCTCCAGAGGAGGCGCTGCAACACAGTTTAAAATGTGAATACTGGAATCGCACCAACTGCCAGTGAGGCAGTTTGGAATGGCAGTTGGTTGCAGTGGGTGTGGCTTCCCTATTTGAACTTTGAACTGTGCTGCAGCCCATCCCCTTGAGCCGCCACTACTCCTGTTACCACAGTAACAACTTGTTGAGATTACCTGATATTGGGGCAGATGTATTAAGCCAAAAAGAGATAAATGCAACGGTGATAAAGACAGATAAACGTCCAGCCAATCAGCTCCTCACTGACTTTTTTCAAACACAGCCTGTAACATGGCAGTTAGCAGGTGATTGGCTGGACGTTTATCTCTCTTTATCACCCTTGCATTTACCTCTTGTTAAGGCTTAATACATCTGCCCCATTGTTTGAAATTTCCGCTTCTGTGTCTGGTAATCCTCCAAGGTATGGGTTCCAAATGTGGCTCATGGTTACTGCTATAGTATAACACTGCATACAGTATATGTAGCCCAAATAACTTCAGCTAGTGTTTGCTGCATTTACAGATGGCAAAGACGTACGGCCCAGTATTCAGCGTCCAGTTCGGTATGACAAAGACGGTCGTCCTATGGGGATATGATGTTATTAAGGATGCTCTAATTAACCACGCTGAGGAATTTTCTGACAGACCGCACATTCCCGTAATTGCTAAAACAATGAAGAATAATGGTAATTTTTTAATAAAAAATTATATATATATATATATATATATATATACATATATAAAAAATGCAGCTGACCCTGTGCTCAGCATTTGTGGGTTACGTCAGAGACCATCGAATGATGTCCCCTGCCTTCACAAATATAAGTCAGCTGAGACCGCCTGGACGAAGACAGGGCAGTCGGCTGACATCATGTCGGCCCCTGATTCTGAACTGCACGCAATTGGATGCATCTGCCAGCAAATGCATATTCCTACTGTATATTTAGAGTGGGCCGTGTTTGTGGAGACACACCAGCCCCAGACTTTCGCCTGGAAAAGCAGCTGCTACCATACCAGTAAGAAATTGCAGCAGCCTTATCTTTCCCATCTGTATATTTTGCCAACATTCATCACGCCGACATGAGAATGTTGACATTATTATATTGTCGACATGCAGCACACTATAATAGTTGGCATATCAACAAAGACCATGTCAGCATTCATTACGATGGCACTGATTAAATGTCCACATGATTAGATACAGTGCTTTTAGAGATTTATTGCGTGTTCGGCGGTCAGCTGATGGGGACTACCAGCAGATCCGGTGGCAGATGGTGGTTAATTTTGATACTGTATATCCTACTTAAATCTGTAGCCTTACCATCCCACTACTGCGGGACTGGCCAGACTGGTCCTCAAGATCTACCACCAGTCCATGCTTCCCAGACCACCGGTGGATCTGTAGAATGTGTCAGTTAGGAATGAATGCAGCACACGTTTGAACGTGTGACAGTAAGTAATGACTACACCTGTGCTCCGACTAGGTGGACTGGAAAACCTGAACCTGTTGGACGATCTCGTGGACCGTTTTTTCCTACCCTGTTATAGTGCTGTTTTACCCTCCGCCGCATCTCTAACCCTCTCAACTAATACTTGAGACTTCCCCTCGTCACTGTACATGAGAAGTTGTAGTGGTATGAGAAGGTGGTTTTGGCTGAGAGTGGGTGGTGGAGTGATGAAGAGCTGGCACCATTCTTAGTGACTCTGGCAAGATCCTGACAGTTTGCACCAAATCCCAGCTTTACGTAGCTAGAGCTGTGATGAAGGAAATTCATAGTGAATCCCGTCATCATCCTCCATTGCCCCACTTTTACCAGGAAGTGCTTGAGGCCCCATAGTGGCATCAACTCACCCCCTAATTCTGGAGTTTCCTAGAGGATCTAGGACAGTGGGTTAGTATGTACTATTCCCCGAGGTGTGAAGGTATTTGTATTTTTGGTGAACCTCACATCTCCCCAAAAATATTGTAGGGTATGCAATGTAGGGTGCTGTTTCTGACAGCGCCTGCCGCCTATTCAATGCTGCAATTTCCAACAGGCGGATTTCGACAAAACAGATGCGACTTTGATACCAGTCAGATCTGTTTTGTCAGAAACGTCCGTGACTTGTCGAATTCATGGCCGTTTCTCGACAATCCACGGACGTTTTTGCAGATATGCCCCCTTTTCGACACTCGACAGATGGACATTGAAATCCAGCTGTCGCGTTGCAGGTGAGCTGGTCGAAAACATCCCGGGACTGTCGTAATGTCCCAACATTGAACACCCCCCCCCCCCCCTGTTTTTGCAGAACTAATGTGCCCTGTACTATACATTTATTTATTTATTTATTTATTAACAGTTTCTAATATAGCGCACACATATTCCGCAGCGCTTTACAGAGCATAGTTATGAGCAAAAACACATACCAAATTACAGTAAAAGACAGTTTAGGACAAGTACATGGTTAATACTGATAGTTGCATCAGGGGACAGGACACTGAAGCAATCATCAGGGTGGCAGTGGTTTATATATTCTAAGAAAGGCACATGAGGAGAGAGGGCCCTGCTCGTGAGAGCTTACATTCTAAAAGGAGAGGGTTAGACAGACAGGGGTGACACAGAAGGGAAAGACGTGAGCATAAACAGGTTAGGATGAGAGATGGTCAGGTTTTATGCTGGAGGGCGGAAAGAGGTCGGCTTAGTCTTTGATATTTTAAGTCTAAAAAAGCGCTGGGTCATCCAGGAGTAGATATCACAGAGACAGTTGGAGATATGAGTGAGGATGGAGGGAGAGAGATCAGGAAAGGATCGGTAGATTTCAGTATTATCAGCATAGAGATGATAGTGAAAGTTAAGTGAGCAAATAAGCTCACCCAGAGAGGACGTGTACAGATAGAGAAGAAGAGGGCCAAGAATAAAATGATGGGGAACACCTATTATCAATGGAAGAGCAGGAGAGGTGAAGTCATTAGAGGTACAGCTGGGCATTTTCAAAACAGACCGTGAAAATACAAGCATTAACAGTGATATTCAAAGGTTTAGCAGTTGCAGAAATGGTGATAAGCTGGATGAACAGTCAGATAGCCAGGAGTAGTATGTTGTGAGTATGAAGTGAGCACACTCAAAGCAGTCCCTTGGTTTTCTGAGTTGCTGTAGTTTTATTGTTTTTCTGAATCACTTTGATATCAAGATATCAATTTCTGTCCAGTTTAAGTCCAGTCTAAGTCCAGACTTTAAGCTATGTAACTTTTTTCTCCCTACTTAAAAATCTTCCTACTTTAAAAGCTGACAACATATCAATAGTCAGCTTTCAATAGTCAGCCAGGCTGTGTCAGCCTAGTATTCTCACTATACATCAGCACATTGACCTGTCTGACCCACTCTCCTCAGGTATTGTCTTTGCTAAAGGAGAAAGCTGGAAAGCGATGAGACGATTTGCACTTTCCACATTACGTGATTTCGGGATGGGGAAGAAGGACATAGAGAACAGAATTATTGAAGAGGCTGAATGTTTAGCAAAGACATTTAAATCCTATGGAGGTGAGTTGTGTTACTGTGTAATATCCACAGGGACAGAGACTAGAGATTACTATAGCAATATTGTTATGTTATACACATACCCCCAAACATCGGAATGGGGCCGAATTTGGCCCCGTCCAAATTAATTAGTATCACCCCAATGTACAAAATCCTGTAACGATAATTCTGAATAGTAAAAGGACCTTAACTTCCAGATTTTTTTGTAGTGTCTCACTGTCAATTGAATGGTGATGATAACAGATCATATCAATCTTTTTAATAGCATCTGAACTGGGTTTGGGACCACCTGTCGGCACATGTCGGCTCAAAAAACAGTGAAAAAACCCATGTCGACCTTTTGACTGTCGACCTAGACACCATCGAACTAATGACCTGTCGAACTAATGACCATTCGACCTAGAACCATGTCGACCTTTTCCCACGTCGACCTAGACTCATGTTGACATTTCCCCATGTCGACCTAATGGTGTCGACCTAATGACTGTCGACCATCATGCTGTAGACCAAATGACCGCATCTCGTTGTTCTTAGGCCAGTGATGGATCACTTTGCAATTGCATGAGAATTTTATATTTTAGATATTAAAAAAAAAACTCACATTAGGAAACTTTTTTTTTTTATAATTTGTTCCAGAACTATTTTCAATTTTAATTAATTAAAATAAAAAATGTAATCAATCAGATCTCATCAATGAATGAATGAATCAAACAATATGTTTCGCTCTCAGTGCTTCCCCTACATACAGGTACTCCGCCTTCTATCCCATTTACTAAACAGCTGCAGGTTAAGCAACACGTGACATTGCGCCCCCAGTTCTGACCCCTAGGGGACAGTCCTATTTTTTTTTCTCCTTTTTACTTTTTACTTATTCCTCGTACTGCCCTCGGGCCTCTGATCTAGATCTTGAGTAATGATAACATACTATGGAGTCATACTTTATTAAACTGCCATCCTGTTGGCCGCTGCCGGTCCGCAATATTTCATAGATGTGCTTTATTAAGTAATTGCCGTGTGGTTTATTATTTTTTACTATCTTTTTCTCTTTTTCTGTTTTTAGGCAAGCCCTTTAACAATATGATGATCATGAACGCTGCCGTAGCCAATATAATTGTGTGCATACTACTCAGTCATAGATATGAATATGATGATCCAACCCTACTGAGGCTCATGAGTTCAGTTAATGAAAATGTCAGACTCCTGGGCAGTCCCATGGTTCGGGTAAGTTTTTGTCCTATTGCTGTTTCACGGAATTATTGTTTTACTTAATTTTTTCTTCTAGTGACAAATCCCCGGGGGCGTCAACAGCTGGGCAGGTAGTGCAGCCGGGGAGTCAGGCAGGCGAGCGTCAGAAGTGTGCGGGGGTGCGTCCTGCGCATCGTGACCTCTGACATCACGTCACGATGTCGCAGACCCGCAAGCCGGTCGGGAACATCTGGGCAGCATCTGAGCAAGTCTAATCAAGAAATCTTAATATCCTGGCGATTTTGACGATCCCAATCCCGGCATCAAACTTTTTCACGTTGACCTTTCCATGTTGATCTTTTTGGTGTGTCGACCTTTGGCCTGTCATTTAAGCGCATACATGTCCATATATGGAGATAGACATGCCCTATGGCCTGAGAATTATACACCCTCTTGCTGATAGAGTAATTTACAGTGTCAGTGATTTTTTTTTTTTTTTTGAGTTTTAATAACATGTGAGACAATGTGAGACTGATTATATGGCATGAAATCATTTATAGCTTCAATGTCCTGTAACTTTCAGATTTGTATAAACCAACTTTCTTCTTTTAAAGCTGTACAATAGTTTTCCGACTGTGATTGACTGGCTGCCGGGTGTTCACAGAACAATGTTTCGCAACACCAGAAGGATTCTGAGCTTCATAACAGAGACATTTACAAAACAGAAGGAAGAGCTGGATGTGAACGACCAGAGGAATCTGATTGATGTGTTCTTGGCTAAGCAGCTGGAGGTAACAATTACATCCTTGCATTTAGCAGAGTTGCCTACCTAGAAATCAGGTCCCTCTCCTGGCCCCCCAGAAAGGGGAAAAGCCTCCTGGAAAGCTGTCAGTGTCCCGAAGTCTGCGGGACAGCTGCTCAATCAAATTAGTATTGCCCCTCAAGTGCTGAAAGGGAGGGGAGACAAGCCCCAGCACACCAAAGGGCATTAGTAATTCGATTTGAAAATCCAACATAATAGAAGGGAATTCAGAGATCTTTGTTCGATATATTTTACAAAAAATATGATAAACCTCCAAGCCACACCAAGACTTCTCTGGTACTGGAGGTCCCTCAACTGCATGATAGCAGTACCCGTTCTAGGCCATATAACTATCCACTTTAAGGCTACATGATAATAGAAATTACTATGTTTTTAAGGGGCATTAATAGCAAGATTTGAAAAACCACATGGTAATAGGTAATTCAGAGATCTTGGCCCTGGCAAGGCTTCTCTGATACTTGGGGGCACTCGTTGTAATGGTAACACATATATATAATTAAGAGCCAGCTTACCAGGAGTCACCCCTAGATTTTTCTTGTGGTTGATTTTTCCAACAATTTATTTGTAATCCAAAGTTAATGTCCTGTAAGGAAGTAACTGAAATCTCTGAGGGAGATTTATCTCACCTTCCAGAAAGATGAAAAGTGAATATGTCATTAAAAAAAAGAAAAATGACATTAGGTGCTCTCTGAAGGTCCCCATACACTACTACGATTTAATCAGATTCTGACGTATCGGCCCGATAAATCAGACCAAATCACATGTGTTTGACGCCCATCTGACCCGATGCGCGGTCCTGTGCGCATCGGGTAGGACCCTAGAGACTGCACATAGGGTATTTCCGATTGGACCCATCAGTGGCACATCACGGGTTCTTTTGTATTAGGTCCAATCAGATAGATTGTATGTGCAGGAGGAGGGGGAGTGGCAGCTGCTGAGGTCCGTCGGGAGCTGCTGAGAAGGCAGCAGTTTTTCTGGGTGGAAGGATGGGGGGCAGCGGGTCCGGGCGGCGGGGCAGGCAGCAGCCAGTGAGCTGACGGATGGACAGGAGGATTTAAAAAAAAAAACTGTCAAAAGATTGGCTGAGAGCTCTCTCAGTCAAACAGCGCCCAGCCAGTCTTTTTACTTTTTTTTTTATATTCTCCTGGCCCCAGCTGCTGCTGCAGCTCCCCAGGAGTCTTTATCGCATGTAAAAAAAATGGCACATCAATGCCAAATTGAAAGTTAACCCTCTATGGAAATTAGGTCCGAATTGTCCTCAGCCTTTATTGCTAAAAAACAGGGTAGGTGCCACCTGTTAAATAAATGAGAACGTATGGGCATTTTATATGTCAATCAATTTATTAGATTTGTAAACACATCGGTGGAATGACATTGTTTGAACATTCAACAGGGGAAGCCAGAATCCACTCTGTATTATCACAATGACAACTTGGCTGTAGTGGTCAGCAATCTGTTTGGGGCAGGGATGGAGACCACCTCAACCACACTGAGATGGGGCCTTCTGCTCATGATGAAATACCCAGACATCCAAAGTAAGGAATATATATAGGATATATGCGCTCCTGTTGTGAAATAAAAATGGCCCCAGAGACCGTTGTCTATTTTAAAGCAAAATGCAGTATGACAGTGGTTACCATTGATTAATAAATAAATTACATTTTTATTAAGGCCCTATATATGTGGTGCTTGTATGTCCTCCCATTATTTTCCTCTATTTCTACTGGTGCTCCGTTTTTTTCCCCCATGGGTCATAAATGTTCGTACTCAGAAGCGGAACTACCATTGGTGCAGCAGGTGCATTGCCCCGGGGCCCCTTGAGGACTAACGGGCCCACTGCTGCCACCCATTGCGGCGATGTATATTGTGAACTTGGGTTGGAGTGGAGGAGGGGGTCCCAAATTATATCTTTGCACCTGGGTCAACCAAGTCGGGCTAGACTACTGGGGTAGTGCAGGGGTGGTGTGAGCATGCTTAAGGTGTGTGGCCAATTACCACAGAGGTTTTGTGCGATGTGAAAGCACCAACAGGAAAATCCCAGGTACCCGGCAATCTGATCCCCGATGAAGCTCCGCCATTCCGTCCCGTAGTGTGCTGTCTAGAACCTTACATTTGTAAAATGGGTAGCGCCTACTAGGGATTTCTCTTGTGCCCATGTGGGTCAGTCCAGTGTACTGGTAGTTTACTTGGCCAATGACAAAATGTACATTTGGGGTAAAGAAAAGATAACTTTTTTTTGGGGGCACTTTCTTAAATTATTATACTTTTACTGTCATAACATATAAGGGATAATCCAAAACATCAAACAGTGAATATTTTGGGAGTATGCAGGCTGTTTAAGAGGAAATTTGGGCAGTTGGGGAGAGAGAGAGAAAAGGGGAAAGTAATATGTAATTTTTAATTGTTTTTAATGCTTGTGGGATGGATTGGGTATGTGGTATCCACAAGACTGTGATATTATAGGTCAACACACATATTTAAAAATGGTGGATGTTTCAGCTTGTTCCAGTCAAGTTGTCCATGCGTGGGGTTCCTTAGAATTCCCTGGACAATTGATCTTTTTGGCTGATTTTTTTGTTTTTTTCAATGCTCTGTGGCTGTGCAATATTCTTATTGCTTACTGGGATATTGTCCCATATAGCAAAAAAACTCGTGATAATGTGAATATTTAAAATGCTAAGTGATATTAAAATGGCGATAATGTTCTTATACAGTGGTGACGGCCACTATGACAGGAAACCCTTTAAGTTGGCGCCCATGCGCTAGGTTATGCAGAGTGCAAGTTCGTCTGAGATTTGAATATTTGGGAAATCAGATGTGCACCCCTAGGGTCCCAACTGTCCCGTGTTTACCCGTGTGCCCGTAGGGCAGTGAACGGGTTAAACAGTACACAGATTCAGGGGCCGCTAATTGGGGGCAACAGAAGAAAGAAAACTGGGATCTGCTTTTGGGGCTCAGCTCCTGGATCACCCCTGATGGAAATGCCAGCGCAGGGGGTCACTCTTTGGCTGGCCGCAATGAGAGTCCCTTAGCGAGAGTAATAAGATTGAGATAATAGCACAAATAGAATTCAGCAGGTATTGGTCAGCTATGTATGTACTATAACAATGTTGTAAATAGTTATAATCTATCTTCAATATTCCACAATGTGTTCATACACATTGCAAAGCTGCAATAATTTACTAAGCCTTTGAACGCACAAATATATGTTTGTGAATAATAATTTCTACCAATAGCTGAAAGAAAAGAGCCTGCTGGTATCATTATCTCACAAAAAGAATTACTATCAAAAAATTTTTTTGTACATCTCTGTGATCACAATGATATGGATTTTGTGATCATTACATCCCTTGATAATTACTCAGACTTTAATATCCATTTGCTCATACTTCGAAAAACAGGTACTCAATATACACTATCCAATTCAGACTCATCCAATTTCTTGGGCGATATATATTGCTTTAAGTACCTCTCACTATGGCCCTTATTCTGATCGGTGCGGAAATTCCCGCATGCGGACGGACCGCCGATGTTGATCGTCTGCGCATGTGCAGAGGTCACTCTGCGCATGTGCAGGCGATTTCGCCGCACGGATTCTTTATACGCCGCACAGGGGGCGTAGAGGGGCGTGAGGGGCTACTTAGCCTCATTACCCTATGCATACGCCCCCCGTTTCATGGGCGTTCCCATGCAAACGCGGGGCGTATGCATGGTAATGAGGCCGTGACGCGTGTGTACGGGGCGGGCATCTGACATCGCCGGATGTCAGCTGCCCGCCTCTATACATGATTTCACACGGACAAGTGTCCGTGTGGTCTTGTGTTGCGGGACCTGGTGGAGCGTGCGGCCCTGCATTCGATGTTCGGCGACCATCGAATGCAGGGGCTGCTCCCACCATGGAGGAGGCGTATCCCCGTCCAATTTCATGCGGATCGCCACATATCCGCATACGGACGGCAGGTGGCGATCCGTATGGAAGGCGGGGATTCGCCTGCACGGTTGCGGCCGCATATTCTGATCGGGCCGCACCGATCAGAATAAGGGCCTATATTGTATATGCACACTGCAGGCACCATTACTCTCACTTACATAGTATATGAGGAATATGCATAGGTTTAGGTTTGACCAAGGTCCTTATAACTGGTCAAACAGAGACATTTGTTCATACAAATACTTAGACATCACGTCCCAAACCATGGCATTTTACTTATCCTTCTAATGTGAGTTCTGTCTGTGCTTAAATATCCCCTGGGTCCTCTCTGTGGCCGTCTTTCCACCCTGCTGTACGCGCGTTTCGCCGAGTAGGCTTGTTCACCAGTGTATTGCTCTTATTAAAATGTGTGCATTATATACCTCTTGTGTTAAACGGCGATTGCCGTCAGCTGTTATTATTACAGCTAGTAACCCGTCCGTGCGGGTATCCCATTGGTGGTTGCTTGTGGATAGTAACTCCCCCTTCCATCCCCGTCCTCTGATAGGTCACTGGGGATCGAGCCCCCCCGCGTTTGCAACGGGGTGACGCACGGCTCTCCCACGCTGATGTGGGGAGTTATCCTAATGCCGCGATCATCCTCCTGTGAGACTACATGTCCCACAGTTCTTTGCGCCTGCACATCGCGTATCCTAGCAGGGCAAATAGTACTAATCTCCGGTGCTCTCTATTTTAGTTAGAGATAGAGAGCACCGGAGATTAGTACTATTTGCCCTGCTAGGATACGCGATGTGCAGGCGCAAAGAACTGTGGGACATGTAGTCTCACAGGAGGATGATCGCGGCATTAGGATAACTCCCCACATCAGCGTGGGAGAGCCGTGCGTCACCCCGTTGCAAACGCGGGGGGGCTCGATCCCCAGTGACCTATCAGAGGACGGGGATGGAAGGGGGAGTTACTATCCACAAGCAACCAACAATGGGATACCCGCACGGACGGGTTACTAGCTGTAATAATAACAGCTGACGGCAATCGCCGTTTAACACAAGAGGTATATAAAGCACACATTTTAATAAGAGCAATACACTGGTGAACATGCCTACTCGGCGAAACGCGCGTACAGCAGGGTGGAAAGACGGCCACAGAGAGGACCCAGGGGCTATTTAAGCACAGACAGAACTCACATCAGAAGGATAAGTAAAATGCCATGGTTTGGGACGTGATGTCTAAGTATTTGTATGAACAAATGTCTCTGTTTGACCAGTTATAAGGACCTTGGTCAAACCTAAACCTATGCATATTCCTCATGTACTATGTAAGTGAGAGTAATGGTGCCTGCAGTGTGCATATACAATATAGTGAGAGGTACTTAAAGCAATATATATCGCCCAAGAAATTGGATGAGTCTGAATTGGATAGTGTATATTGAGTACCTGTTTTTCGAAGTATGAGCAAATGGATATTAAAGTCTGAGTAATTATCAAGGGATGTAATGATCACAAAATCCATATCATAGTGATCACAGAGATGTACAAAAAATTTTTTTGATAGTAATTCTTTTTGTGAGATAATGATACCAGCAGGCTCTTTTCTTTCAGCTATTGGTAGAAATTATTATTCACAAACATATATTTGTGCGTTCAAAGGCTTAGTAAATTATTGCAGCTTTGCAATGTGTATGAACACATTGTGGAATATTGAAGATAGATTATAACTATTTACAACATTGTTATAGTACATACATAGCTGACCAATACCTGCTGAATTCTATTTGTGCTATTATCTCAATCTTATTACTCTCGCTAAGGGACTCTCATTGCGGCCAGCCAAAGAGTGACCCCCTGCGCTGGTATTCCATCAGGGGTGATCCAGGAGCTGAGCCCCAAAAGCAGATCCCAGTTTTCTTTCTTCTGTTGCCCCCAATTAGCGGCCCCTGAATCTGTGTACTGTTTAACCCGTTCACTGCCCTACGGGCACACGGGTAAACACGGGACAGTTGGGACCCTAGGGGTGCACATCTGATTTCCCAAATATTCAAATCTCAGACGAACTTGCACTCTGCATAACCTAGCGCATGGGCGCCAACTTAAAGGGTTTCCTGTCATAGTGGCCGTCACCACTGTATAAGAACATTATCGCCATTTTAATATCACTTAGCATTTTAAATATTCACATTATCACGAGTTTTTTTGCTATATGGGACAATATCCCAGTAAGCAATAAGAATATTGCACAGCCACAGAGCATTGAAAAAAACAAAAAAATCAGCCAAAAAGATCAATTGTCCAGGGAATTCTAAGGAACCCCACGCATGGGCAACTTGACTGGAACAAGCTGAAACATCCACCATTTTTAAATATGTGTGTTGACCTATAATATCACAGTCTTGTGGATACCACATACCCAATCCATCCCACAAGCATTAAAAACAATTAAAAATTACATATTACTTTCCCCTTTTCTCTCTCTCTCCCCAACTGCCCAAATTTCCTCTTAAACAGCCTGCATACTCCCAAAATATTAACTGTTTGATGTTTTGGATTATCCCTTATATGTTATGACAGTAAAAGTATAATAATTTAAGAAAGTGCCCCCAAAAAAAGAGTTATCTTTTCTTTACCCCAAATGTATGGTTATCCATAACTCTGGGGAGCACCACCAACTAGTATATGGTTTTGTATTTATATCTCTAATGGCATAAAAGTTGGTACTAAACTATGGTAGCGATCTAAGAGTCAGTGCAAGCCAAAACCCCCTGTTCCTGGTACCAATGACAAAATGGACAGAAATGGGCTTGTGTTTACAAGATAAAGAGAAAGTTGATTGGTTAGAATTTTATGTGATATATGATAGAAATTATGTGTGTGTGTTTGTGTGTGTGTGTGCAGATGTTGATATTGTTATATACTGTAGGCACACACCAGTGTGACTATACAACAACTATGAACAACCCAGTTTCTTGATATATGGTACAGCTGTACTCACTTTTACATTTACTCTGTTTCTCATGGGGTGTCACTTTAGTGGAATTGGGTTTTAAATAGCTAAGCAGCTGGCGAGTGCATGTAGGCACTACAGGGGGAGGAATACTGGAATACATCTCTCATGTCTCAATATGGCTCCCGCACATGCTCAGTTGTGATCTCAGTAGCCATCTTGGCATAAGACAGGAAGTGTCCCTGGGGAACAGGAAGATTGCAGTAGCACACTCCACAATGAACAATAGACTTTGATTTTCTTTTTAAAGTATTCAATACTGCTTCACATAGTATTCTGGCACATAAATTGAAAACACTGTATCTATATCACTGCGAGGTGTGGCGGTGGACACTTACACTATCTACTGTACAAGTGTAGCCCGTTATTGCTCCAGTGTAAGGAATAGATGTGTGGTGACACAGTGGTCAGCTTTGGAGGGCAAGTCTGAAAAGAGGTGGTCACATCAGTATCCAGACCATTAGTTTCCACATGCTTTATGTAATAGGCCCATTCTTGATTAATGGCACAAAGAATCCAACCAATATTAATTAATAAAAAATAATATTATTTGGCGTTGCCATCTGTGGGGAGCTACGTTAAGAAAGGCTGGGTTATGAAAAGGGGCATGTTCAGAAACCACTGCCCGCTACGGCTGTGCACCTCATCTATTAATGTCCATATAGGATTTTGGCAGTGGAAAGTTTTACTGGTAGTTATTAGCTGTGAAAGTGTTAGAGATAAAGCTCATAGGACAGATGCAGAGCAGTACTGAATTACCGAAGTACAGTTGTGTCCACATACATCTATTCGGGACTTTTTTTCATTACAATGTGTCTTATTCGCAAAACAATGCAAATGACTATCACAAAATGGCTGCCCCCTTACAGCAGACACTTTTTAAGGATGCTAGAGGAGGCCTTGGCCTCCTCTAGCATCCTCAAAAACATTCTGCTGTTAGGGGGCAGCCATTTTGTGATAGTCATTTTCATTACCAGGAGCCAGGAGGAGAGCCGGGACTGTAGGAAAGGAGATTTGCGGGTCCTAGCGGCGGTGGCACATTTGAAGGGTAAGGCAGGGTTGGTGGGGGGGGTGCAGATTTATTTTACCTGGGGGGGGGTAAACTCTGGTGGTGGGGGACAGAAATTACCGGAAATTGCCACCAAGGCTATAAATATGAAAGCCTAATTCATAATTTCTCTGCCTTCACAGAAAAAGTGCAAAATGAAATAGAAAAAGTGCTAGGATCCGCTCCGCCACAGACAGAGAACAGGAAGCAAATGCCGTACACCGACGCCGTCATCCATGAAATTCAGCGGTTTGGTGACATTACACCCAATAATGTCGCACATGCAACAACTCAGGATGTCACATTCCGAGGATATTTCCTTCCAAAGGTCAGTTTCATATTTGTTAAAGCATATAGTAAGGTTGCAGGTGGTATATATGTAGGATATCCGCAACAGATTGCTGCCACAAATCCAATAGAATGACACACTGACACACACACGCACGCACACACACACACACACGCACACACACGCTTCATTCTTTTATTATTGTAAAAAGTTCTCCTCAACTTTCTTTACAAACTGTGGACAAATGAAGTTGTTGCAAAGTGGACAACCAATCAGATTGTAGATACCATTTATCAAATATATTCTAGAAAAGGATACAAAGAAGTTGATTGGTTGATATTATTCTGGCCTACACACATCTGTGACAATGCGCATTGCTGACAAAAGGGTTGACCAAGCCTTCCACAGAAGAATGGCCAGAGTCGCAAGTTTTTGTGGTTACCCCATCTATCATAGGGCATGATTTAGACCTGTTTGTTAGGCTGTGATACTCGCCACCTCCTGCCCCGCCAAATCCCCCTCACCCCCCCCGCATCCCCTTGCTGGCATGCGATGGGATGGGTACGAGAACACATTCCCTCGCATGCGGCCGAAGGGGAGACAAATAATTTGATGGTCGCCGACCATCGTATGATATTTCTCCCCTTCGGTAACAAGTCAGTCTAAACTGAGTTTTATTTCCACCGCTGATCGCCGAATACGGGGCGGTCACTGGCGTCGGGTGACATCAGCCGCCCGAGCAAGGGGAATGCCCAGTGTTTTCATGGGGATGCCCATAAAACGGTGAGCGTTCCCCCTGATGCCGCCCCTGTGTTACTCGCCGAAGGCGTTCGCACATGCACAGACCCTGCACAGACCCTGCACCATAAATAACGGAGTCGAATTTGGACCCATATGAATCGGTCTAAATCGGCTTCATAGTTAAAGATTAACATACTGCTGATGAGACGTAGCCACGCCAATAAGACTAAAACAAATATTAATAAAATGTTATCAAATCAAATTGTTCTTTATTACTCACATTAGATGTCTTTATACTCCACCGATTGTTCTGTAGATATGTGTAGGCCCACTTTGTAATTGAATTTGTGTACGTAGCAGTACTTTCTGCTTTTAATGTTCATTTCAAGTCTAGTCTAGTCTAGTTTTTATCATTCGAGTTTTATAAAACTTCTGGGCTCGTGTACAGTATGTGATCACCATAAATACTTATTTTCTTGGGACCAGTGTGATTTGGGTTCATACAATCAGTCAAAGGCGTGATCTGTCTAATTTACCTATCCATACTGTATATACTGTACATTAGAACCTTTGCTTGCTACTCTGGTTGAACACATGAGTATGAATAAATATGGGCTCTGCATAAAATGTTCTTAGTTTTTAAGTTTTGATCATTTGTTCCATCATGGCAAACTTGTATCTGGCTGTTTCCCCCCCCCCCCAGGGGACCACGGTGATGCCAATACTGACCTCTGCACTGCACGATGTCACCTACTTTGAGAAACCACAAGAGTTTTACCCGGAACATTTTCTCACCGCAGATGGACATTTCAAGAAGAATGACGCATTCATACCTTTCTCCATGGGTAATACGGATTAGTTAAACAATAGAATTTGTCAGCAGATGAGGCCAAATGGCCCCTCTATGTCCATGTACTGTACATGTATTTATTAACTAAATTTAATTTTTGTCGGGAGCCATTTAACCTACTGCCCCCAGGTGCACGAGTCCCAGTCCTGGTGTTATCAGAAAGCACAACTTTACTTCAGAATAAGAGTGTGCTGTAAAAACATACAATATCTGAAAGCTTAATTTGAGATAAAAAGCCCTTTATAGGGGTTCATTATCATGTCTCGATGGACCAACGGTCATTATACCGACACCCATTGACCAACAGTCATAGTACTGACATTGGTCAATATACCGACAATCATTATGCTGACATGTTCATTTGACCGACAGTCAAAATATCGACAATTAACATGTTGACATATGTTTCTGTGGAGTTTTTGTGTCAATGTTGATGTAGGTTGACATGGACATCATCAAAGTGTACCGCATGCCCCTGGCATGGCTTGCTGCACTCCCAACTATCTTACCTCCTAACATTTGTCTCTACCAAATAGGGACATTCATGCCAGCCCCAGATGGGACATGGGAACGTCCCCAAAAATAGGGACGTTCCCGCAAAAAGTGGGACAGTTTGGAGGTATGCACTATCAACATCCTCCTCCAGGTCCACTGGGATTTTAAAGTAGAAAGAAGTCTGGTTTGGGGCTAAAATTGCATGAAACTCATATCGACATGTTAAATATCTGCATTTCTATTATGTCGGTCAGTTGAACATGTTGGCATAATGAATGCAGGTATATTGGCCACGTCAGTACTTTGATTGACGGTCAATGGGTGTCGGTATAATGACCGTTGGTAAAACGTTTGTCGAAAAATTGACTGCTACCCCTTTATAGAATGTATAGGCAGTTGCAAGTTATATTTTCAACTAAGTCCAATATCTTCTGGTACTGAGATGCAAAAACTTTAAGTGGAAATGCAGTTTTGGGGTACAATGGGCTACTTTACGACATTCAAAACTTCACAAAGAATAATAAAGATAGTAAATACTTCTCAGAATTCCATCAGTTACAAATGAGATGTTACAGTTTATTATGCATCCAATCTTTTTTAGCTTTTCTAGTGTACTAGAAAACTTTATAAAATCTCTCTCTCTGGTTTACACTGGCGATTTCCCGGTGGGCCGGACCACATATACCATACCTCCAAACTGTCCCGCTTATCGCGGGAACGTCCCGATATTTTGGGACATTCCCGCGTCCCTACCGCCGCCGGCAGTGTCCCGCGGCGGGGGGGAAGTTGGGAGTCCCCCCCTGTAGTCTGTGAACAGCATCTATTCTTGCTGGCAGGGAGGCTGAAGGCTTGCCAGCAGCTCATAGAGCTTGTTGGCATGCCCCACAGCGGCGAAAAACAGGGGCGTGGCCTCATGGCATTGATGCGATTATAGACCACGCCCCTTCCCAATAGGCCACGCCCCCCAAAAACCCGACCCGGCCAGAAGTTGGGAGGTATGATTTACTACTATACCCCCCATGGCTGGGCCGCTGCTCCCCCCCCCCCCCTGGGCCACTGCCCCGCTGTCCTGACCACACAAAATATGGCTGCGGCCAGCCGCAGCTTTGAACAGTTTGACAATGGCCACGGCCGCTCCTGGATGATGTCATCACGTCACTGGCTACGACAGCTGCAGCATCTGTTGCCGGCTGGCAGGGTAAGCAGCGGCACCACCTTGCCCCCCCCCCTGGTTCACTAGCACTGCAGGACCCCACCCCCCGGCTGGTCACTAGCACACCTCCCCCCCTCCCCAGCTGGGCACTAGCACCCCCACCCCCCAGGCTACTTAAAAACTTCTCCTGGGCTGGATCGCTTCACCAATCCGCCCCTGGTAAAGAGAGATATCACACTCTAGCAGATATTTATGACATTCATAATGTTGGCATTCATTGTGGTCGATGCAATATTCGCAATTAATAGCTCTGGGAGTGAGTTATTCTAATCAGCGTGCTGCTAACTCCGGATAACGGATTCCTCCTGGGGTGACAGCAGAAATCTGACAAAAATAGGGTGGCAATGCTATTTTAAACCCTAGCGCTAACAGCATTACCGCAGTCGACTTAAGTCGGAAAATGTCAGAACTTGCGACTAAACACCCGCGAGTACCGGCATTCTCCAGCTTAGCAATGCGCTGATTAGAATTTCTCCGGGAGCTCCCTCCCGGCGCTATTCACTGCGCACCTTATTGAATCAACCCCATCATGTTCACATGAGAATATCAACATGGTTTTAATGTTCTTAATGTTGACATTGACCAACACTGTCTTTTCTGTCATTCTGTCCCTAAACTTAGCCCAAAGGTAGCCGTAGCCCTAATCGCGCCCCATACTCTAATGGTAATCATAATGCTAACACCAACACTAAATATACAGTAATGGTTACTCTAACAGCAACCCTAACATCATCCCAAACTTTAAACCTAATGCTTATCCTGAGCCTAAACCTCAAATTTGGAAACTAGGACATTTACAACATGTTTGATGTTGAAATTCAGTCAATGCTGTTTCTTTATACTCCATTTCTAGTTTTTGTTGTCTGCCTAACTTTAGGTTTTAATCCATAGCCAAAAGTTGGGATTTCAATGTAATGAAATGTTTGAGAGTCCTATCACCAAAGACTCTTGCTTGATTGGTACTACACCAAGTGGTGGTCTCATTGTAGACCTTACAAAACAGAGACGTGACCTTATAGAATTCACAAATACCAGATTTTTTTTAGAACAATGTCACTTCCAGTGGCTGATGCCTAACTGGATGTAGGACTAATGGACACATATAAAGGTCACCATTGTGAGCACTAGTTTCTTCCAGATTTCTGTTGAAGCCTGAAGGAAGCTCAAACAGAAATTTATAATAAGTGCCATTATAATAAGCGCTGTGAATGCATTAACCCAAAGTGCAGATACTTATCCCAGAACATATGTTAATGTATGTTAGCTGCAATTTTACACAAGATAAAAAATGGTTTTAATTACCAACCTTATCCTCACTTTGTATATTTATGAGGCTAATTGAATCTTTCCCTACCTTATTTTATCTTTTTTATATGTGACTTTCACTTGTTTGAGAAGATTCATCTAAGGACACATTAAAGTACCCATGGCAGTGCCCTTTTTTTTCATAAATAAAATCATCAGAAAGCTAGTGATAATTGGTTTAAAATAAATGAAATAGACCTTGATAAAAACTGAATTGAAGGAACTTTATAGTGATTTATATAAAAAATTTTACTTTTATAATGTATTATCTCGCTGTTCTAAATATGAAAAAAAACTTTATCCCATTTATAAAAGTAAAGTGCCAATTGAAGTGTTACACCTTCCAATATAAATGGTTTAAATTTGGAAAATTGTGCTTATCTTAAGTGAAAATTATAGAGACTCCTCTGCTAGCAATACATCTAAAAAAAGTGATTGTTTTATTTAGATAGACTAATAAGTGCAGGTGGTGTAATAGTTAGTATTATTGCTTCATAGCACTGAGGTCATGGGTTCAATCCCCAGCCCTATCAGTTTTGAGTTTGTATATTCTCCCTGTGCTTGTGTAGGTTTCCTCCAGGTACTCAGGTTTCCTTACACAGTCCAACAACAATGAACCCTAGTGTGTGCATTTACAGTACATGTGTTTAAAGAAGACTAGATGAGCCAAGTAGTTTTTAGCTGCCATCAAATTCTATGTTTCAAATGCTACTCAGTAAAAGTACATTTGTGCAGATTAATGAGTGCATTATTACTGTACAGTATGGGGGTTATTCTGGTTGATTTGCATGGATGCGAATTTGCACCCTTGCGAGTCAACCAGAACCCACCTTGCAAATGGTGGTACGCCCGCCCCCCTTCGCAGCGCACACGCAGGGCCTGTGAATGGATGTTTAACAAAAACATCCATCCGTAGCCTGTGGGTGACCATCGAATGATATGGAACGTGCGCGCATATCTAAGTGACTCTCAGGTCACTTAGATTTGCGTGCACCCTCAATAGGAAGTGTGCGGGCAGCTGACATCCGGGGATTTCAGATGAATGCCCCTATCACCGATGTCACGGCTCGATTACCATGGGGACGATTATCCACCACCGCCCCATGGCCGCAGCCTTGGGTGCCTTCACCAAGAAAACAGTCTGTTCGCCGTGGCCGCACACAACCGGCGTATGCACATGTGCAGAAATGCGACTGCGCATACACAAAACATTGGTCCCCATGCGAATGAACGCTGGCCGCAAGCGGACCAGAATAAGGTCCTATATGTACTGGATATGTCATATTGTTAGTATAATTGAATTAAATTAAATGTACAGTGTAGTGAATAAGATTAAATAAACTTTGCATATTGTCAACAATGGCCCTGATTCAGGTTGGAACATCGCAGCTTACCGAGCACCTGAGACACCACCCCACTGAAGGGGTGGCAATGAGGGGGCTACACATAATAGAACATGTGCTGTCCCAAAACATCGGTACAGGGCTGAGCTAAATTGCAAGTCAACAAAAATCCCCCCCAATGTCTTCTTTCAATATTATGTGTGAAATGGTGTCCTCTTCTCTTTAAAAACTAAGTAAGGATATTATTTAATTTGTCAGAATGTTAAATGTCTCCAGCATTTATTAATCCTAATATTTCCTATTTTTTTTGCCGCAGGTAAAAGAAGCTGCGCTGGAGAAAACCTGGCTAATATGGAGCTGTTCCTGTTCTTCACGTCGCTGCTGCAGAACTTCACCTTCCAGGCCCCTCCCGGAGCTACACTGGACCTCACCCCTGCAATGGGTGCTACTAATTCCCCCAAACCTCATGAGATCTGTGCTATACCCCGCAGCTAGAACTTGTTTTTCAGGCAAACTAAATACTGAAAATACTATAGAGCAGGGGTTCTCAAACTCGGTCCTCAGGACCCTGCACAGTTCACATTTTCCAGGTCACCCGGCAGGTGCACAGGTTCGTTTATTACTCATTGACACATTTGAAAATATCCACAGGTGGAGCTAATTTATTTCACTTGTCAGTCTGAGAGGAGACCTGCAAAACATGCACTGTGTTCCTGTGAGGACCGAGTTTGAGAACCTGTGCTATAGAGTACAGTACAGTATGTCATGTTTGTATAGAATTGTATCATCTACTTTTAAAATACAGTTTATGATTATTCAACGTTAAACGTTACTAATGTAATGCAGCACTAATGTTGTAGTACCGCTAGTAACGATAATGAATGTGCAGTAAGTGCTTTTGCCCCCTGATGTATACATTTAGGGGGTGATTCCTGGTTGACATGCAGCACTATGTTTACATAAACATCCATTCACAGCCTATGGGGCCAAACTCACATCATACGATGGTCGGCGACCATCGAATGATGTGGTTGGTACACTCTAAACGAAGACAATCTCAGGTGTCTTAGGTTGGCGTGTGTTCTAGAGGTCCGGTGATGCCAGCTGCCTGCCCCCACCACCCCAGTCATTGGGTCATTACCATGGGAACGACCAGAATTTTTATGGGAGCTCCTCCCCACACTCCCAGAGTTCTGTGTGAGGGCACGGCGAACACTCTGTTTGCCATGGCTACTCCCACACAGCGCGTGCACATGTGCAGAAATGCGCATGCACAGCTGTAAAACATTGAGCACCCGTGCGAATGCAAATTCGAATATATTTAACACAATGCAGGAGAAGTTTAACCCTTTCAGTGCCAAGAGGATGTGTCAAAAAGTGGTTTTTATTCATCATAATGACCTGTAAAGTTTAACAAAATATAATCTGTTTTATGCAACAATTTTTTATTTGAATTTATATAACAAATGTGAGCGACGCCGGTATTTTTAGCAATTATATTGAACATCTCTCACAGAGATGTTGGCACTTCAAAGAGTTAAGGGGAAAACAGGTCCGTGTAGTCCCTCAAACAAGTCGGACCTGTGTATGGCCACCTTTACTGATCATTTATTTTTTCCCCTAACAATCCCTGGGCCGGATGCACTAAGCTTCAAAAATGATAAAATGGAGAGTGATAAACAGCCAGCCATACAGCTCCTGCCTGACATTTTTTCAAGCACAGTCTGTGACATGGCAGGTAGGAGCTGATTGGCTGGCTGTTTATCACTCTCCATTTTATCTCTTTTGAATCTTAGTGCATCTGGCTCCCTGTTAGTAATCCTGCAGCGGGACTAAAGATAGATTTCAATGTTTTATGGAAATATAACAGTTGCCATGAAGGTGATGGCTCCATAATACTTTTTTTAAACTGCAATGTCCTTTTATCTTCATTTATGACTGCCGGTAATTACACCACTTTATTATACACAGTACCGTTCTCGATTTTAATTGGTAACTTATTAATTTAATGGTTTCATAATATTCAGATGCACAAACAGATACCTATGACCTATAAAGAGTCTTCAATCAGCCAAACGGGTCAGTGTTCCATTGTCTGTGGGAGCAAGACTTGTGTTACCGAAATACATTCCCTGCGGTGTGCCTGACCATCAACAACTTCTGCAGATTAAATATTCTATTCTATCGTTATAATAATGCATACACTGTATATCGCCTTATAACAATGTGGTCAACATAAATATATTACATTATTATAACATTACTATTATTTCTGCTCTCCCCAAATTATTAACATTTGTAAGACCTGACAAAGCCTCTGTGGGTGTGAGCATTGTGCATTACAGATGTGTGTCAAGAGCTTTGAACAGACCCATACATGTCATTTGCACCCGTTTGCCCATAGCCACCTGTTGCCTTTTTGAAAAAAGGGTGAATCGGTTCTTGCAATGTGGGTGTGGCCTCATGAGAGACTTAATGACATCACTGAAGGGTCATGGCTTAGCAAGGGAAGCCCCCAATAAGTTCACTCCAGGGGCATGCTGTACTCTAGACAGGGCCGGTGCAAGGCACCAAAGTGCCCCAGGCGAGTCGGGGTGAGGGCGCCCCGGTGCCGGGGGGAGTACCTGTCCTGCGGCGCTGTGTATTTAAAGCTGGCTGCGGCAGAGAGGGGTCCCTGCAGTCAATAAGAAATAACGAGCGCTATCCGCCGGGCTATGCGGAAGCGCTTCTGTTGTGAAAACACTGGCCGCACGGCGCACGCTGATTGGCTGAATCTCAGCCAATCAGCGTGCGGCCAGTGTTTTCACAACAGAAGCGCTTCCGCATAGCCCGGCGGATATCGCTCGTTATTTCTTATTGACTGCAGGGACCCCTCTCTGCTGCCGCCAGCTTTAAATACACAGCGCCGCAGGACAGGTACCACCGCGGCACGGGGGGCAAAATGCCCTCCAGTGGCCGGCGCCCTAGGCAAATGCCTAGATTTGCCTAGTAGTGGCACCGGCCCTGACTCTAGATGAGGCCGTACCAACAATGTATACTGTACAGTGGCAATATTACACTGTCTTCCCTTGCCTCTGAGCCACCGAGCCCACAGGTTGCTGAGCGCAGCAAGCCTGCAAGGGGTTTTAATACGCTCACCCCCTGTTGGAGTACCAGCAGTTGGGATTCCGATGTCAGTACACTGACCAGCAGAATTACGACTGTCCGGCCACTATACCACACCCACTCAGACTAGGGTCGTTGACTTTTAGACGCAGGTTTCTCTTTCACTGAGAAATGTAATAAGGTGCCATTTTTTTTTTAAATGTTTGATTTTTTTGTATAAAAAAATTGCATGGTTTTCAAAAATTACTTCTAGTTCCACAGCAGAAATTATTCTAAAATAAAAACACACATACGCCATAGAAAGTAATATTACAGTATATTAACATACACACAGAACACTAACAACATACTTTCATTCTCACCTACTGTATGTTGCCACATAGGGTTGGTCCCCTTGTCCAGTGAAGTCCACTAGGTACGGAAAAAAATTACAATACTCACCTGAACCAGTGTAGATTGTGTCCTCTTCGTTCCATGCAGGCATCCCATGGGTTAAAAACAAACAAACCGGATAACCCAAACCATACAAGCTATAGAGAATTATGTGTTAAAACATGCTGCTCCTCCCTGTAACTGAAGAAGAACCCCACTGATGTCATGATCATAAGTATGTAGGGGTGGATATTAGGTGGTATAGGCATTATCGGCGATATAGGGCTAGGATTAGCCCACTGGGGCAATGACTGATGTCTATAACTGAAGCACTCACTTTAATGTGACACATAATATTTGTGCACTATAGAAATACCTGCTAAATAATAAATGTCTGAAAAGAAAAAGATCAGCAGGAATCCAGTAGACCCAGCATTAGGGAGAAGAGGATCAGACAGTGGGGGTTATTCTAGTTCATTCTTTCTGACAAAATCCTTCTTAGATGGACAAAACCATGTGCACTGCGGGTGGGGCAGATGTAACTTGTGCAGAGAGAATTAGATTTGGGTGGGGTTTTTCTTCAAAGTGAGATCTATATTGCAGTGTAAAATCATGCAGTCAGTATTTACCCTGCACAGAAACAAAATAACTCACCCAAATCTAATTATCTCTGCACATGTTACATCTGCCCCCCTGAAGTGCACATGGTTTTGTCCATCTAAGAAGGATTTTGTCAGAAAGAATGAATTAGAATAAACCCCAGTGTGAGACGCGTTCCGTGACAGGAGGGAAGATTATGCAGTAATAATAAACAGGACAGAGGTGATCTGAGTTCTCTTTGTTGGATAAAGGTGAGACGCAATGTAGTAACGAGTAAAGGTGAAGAATGGATGTACACAGCTGTTTCCAAGTTAAAAAAAATCTACTTTACTACATTTGTAACAAATTACTGAATACACAAAATGATAACTTAATAATAACAACTTTAATAAAACTTTAGGAGTTTGCTCCCAGAGCCGGCCCTAGGCATAGGAAAACTAAGTAAATGCCTATGGCAATGGTTCCCAAACTGCGGGCCTTATTCTAGTTCACTCTTTCTGACAAAATCCTTCTTAGATGGACAAAACCATGTGCACTGCAGGTGGGGCAGATGTAACATGTGCAGGGAGAATTAGATTTGGGAGGTGTTTTTTTTTCAAACTGAGATCTATATTGCAGTGTAAAAATAAAGCAGTCAGTAATTTCCCCGCACAGAAACAAAATATCTCACCAAATCTAATTCTATCTGCACCTGTTACATCTGCCCCCTGCAGTGCACACGGTTTTGTCCAGCTAAGAAGGAATTTGCCTCTAAGAGTGAACTAGAATATGGCCCTGAGTGTCTAGGGACTAATTATTTATGCTGATAGTGATAGGCCAATCCAGTGCTGGTGGCTGCCAATCATAAAATGCATGGACAGTTAGAACCATAGCTATGTTCCCCACCACATAACTGAACCTGAGGGTGACTATTTTTTTAAATTTATCCAATAAACTTTTTAACATGGGGTACCTTGAACAATGATATTCTAGGGCACTCCGGTCAAGAAAGTTTGGGAACCACTGGCCTAGGGCATTTAAAATGCCTGGGGCATGCACAGTGCCATCAAGAGGGGGGAGTGGGTACTTTTTACCCAGGCATTTTGCAGGTACCATTTAATAAAGCTCCCAGTTGATGACTTGTGAGCAGGGCCGGCGCCACCACTAGGTAGCATTAGGCATTTGCCTAGGGCGCTGGCCACTGGAGGGCAGTACTGTTCAGCAGAAGAGGGCAGCAGCGGCAAAGAAGGAGAGGAAAAGAGCTTGGAGCAGGTGAGTGACCCCCACCCCCCCTGGAGCCCGCCCGGTGCCGCATCCCCAACCCCCTCCACCCGTCGCATCTCCGCCAGCAGTGGCCAGATCAGCCCCCCCCCCCGTGAAGCGCAGCGGCGGCAGCCGCATCCCCCAAACCCCCCCACCCCCGTGTGAGCGCCGGTGCGCCCCCCCCCCCCTACACCTGCCTGGGGACCTGCCTGTGAGGCGTCTATTTCTCAAACTAGAGACTCTAATGTACTTATCCTCCTGCTCAGTTGTGCACTTGGGTCTCCCACTTCCCTTTCTGCTCTGGTTTTTGTGCTGTTCTATGAAGGGAGTAGTACACGCCGTTATAGGAAATGTTCAGTTTCTTGGCAATTTCAACCATGGAACAGCCTTCATTTCTAAGAACAAGTATAGGCTGTTGAGTTTCACATGAACGTTTTCCTTTTCTGGCCATTTTGAGAGTATGATCAAACCCACAAATGTGATGCTCCAGATACTCAACTAGCTCAAAGGAAAGCATTTTAATGAACAAATCCATTTTCAGCTGTGCAAACATAAATGCACAGGGATTTTCAAGGGTTATCTAATCATCCATTAGTGTTCTAACGCGATTAGCAAACACAATGTACCATTAGAACACTGGAGCGATGGATGCTGGAAATGGGCCTCTATACACCAATGTAGATATTCCTTTAAAAAAGTCCCTTGGTAGATTGACGTTTTTTGGCACCTACCGAACATGGATTACATGTCTGTCTTGTTAGGGTATCGGATAATGAATGAAACACATAGTTCGATATATGATTTTTTATTGTCAGAAAAAGCTAGCTTATGTACAATTGGCCGGTGATGAGTAAAGTAGGATACATTTATTTATTTATTCATTTATTAACAGTTTCTTATATAGCGCACACAGATTCCGCAGCGCTTTACAGTGGAGCTTACAAGCTATATTCCCTACCACATGTACATGCACACACAGACATTCTAGGGTTATTTTTTTTTTTGGGGGGGGGGGGGAGCCAATTAACCTACCAGTATATTTTTGGATTGTGGGAGGAAAACCGGAGTACTCAGAGGAAACCCATGCAAGTACAGGAGAATATACAAAACTCTGCACAGTTAGGGCCATGGTGGGTATTGAACCCATGACCTCAGCGCTGTGAGGCAGTAATGTAACCATTACACCGTCCGTACTGCCCCCTATATATAACACATGGTGGGGATAGAACCCATGACCTCAGTGCTGTGAGGCAGTAATGCTAACCATTACACCATCCGTACTGCCCCGTATATATAACACATGATGGGGATAGAACCCATGACCTCAGTGCTGTGAGGCAGTAATGCTAACCATTACACCGTCCGTACTGCCCTGTATATATAACACATGGTGGGGATAGAACCCATGACCTCAGCGCTGTGAGGCAGTAATGTAACCATTACACCATCCGTACTGCCCCGTATATATAACACATGGTGGGGATAGAACCCATGGCCTCAGTGCTGTGAGGCAGTAATGCTAACCATTACACCGTCCGTACTGCCCTGTATATATAACACATGGTGGGGATAGAACCCATGACCTCAGTGCTGTGAGGCAGTAATGTAACCATTACACCGTCCGTACTGCCCCCTATATATAACACATGGTGGGGATAGAACCCATGACCTCAGTGCTGTGAGGCAGTAATGTAACCATTACACCATCCGTACTGCCCCGTATATATAACACATGGTGGGAATAGAACCCATGACCTCAGTGCTGTGAGGCAGTAATGTAACCATTACACCATCCGTACTGCCCCGTATATATAACACATGGTGGGGATAGAACCCATGACCTCAGTGCTGTGAGGCAGTAATGTAACCATTACACCATCCGTACTGCCCCGTATATATAACACATGGTGGGAATAGAACCCATGACCTCAGCGCTGTGAGGCAGTAATGTAACCATTACACCATCCGTACTGCCCCGTATATATAACACATGGTGGGGATAGAACCCATGACCTCAGTGCTGTGAGGCAGTAATGTAACCATTACACCATCCGTACTGCCCTGTATATATAACACATGGTGGGGATAGAACCCATGACCTCAGTGCTGTGAGGCAGTAATACTAACCATTACCCCATCCGTACTGCCCCGTATATATAACACATGGTGGGGATAGAACCCATGACCTCAGTGCTGTGAGGCAGTAATATAACCATTACACCATCCGTACCATTACATATTGATGAGCTCGTATGTCCAAATTGCGCCTGAATGTGAGATCGATCGAGGTATTGTCGAGCGTATTAGGCATTTCAGATCGAGGTATTGTCGAGCGTATTAGGCATTTCAAGTGGGCAAAGCGAGAGCCCTTATTTGCATAAATGGAAGACACGGACAAATGAGACGCTCTTCCACCGCGGTGAGCTGTGGCAGATGAGTCAGTTTCGGCACATAATTGAAGCCGAATTCCTTGCACATGGCAATTTCTTTTGTCGCAATGATCGCACACACGTACGTACCCCATACCAGAACCTCCCGTTTGCTCTGTACTCCGTCTAGCTAAATGCCATAGTTAGTACACAAATGTTTTCGGTGGTGCACTTGCGCAGTTCACCTTTGTGCCAGAGGCGATTGCAGACATCGCACACATGGCCAAAGGAATTGTTTAGAAATAGCTTGGCAAACTGTTTGTCTCCGCCAGAGTAGCGCGCCAACGCTTCTGGTTGCTTTAGTAACAGCATTGAAGGGCCTGTGTTGGGGTCCATTGTGACCAAGGTTGGGTCATGAGTGGTCTAGTCAGCTTCGTCTAGATTTTGCAAATACATATCTGAAATCCTCTGTCATTTTGGTGGCCCTCCCGAGGGACCCGGCTGCGGAGAAGCGGTGCACGCGCCGTTTTTGTTCTGCATGCTAGTATTTGGCGCCCCATAACTTCTTTCCTGGTGATCCGATTCTCTTAATTTTTTCTTCTCTCTATACCTGCAGCTCCGCTCTGCCGAAGTTAATGGCAGTTATCAGTTTTGTGGCAGATTTCAACTCGGATCCTTGCTCTTATTTCATGGCATGACGCTGTTTCACGAGTTCAAAGCACCACGATCTAGATTGTATGTGTGGGGCTGATATCTCAACCATTCATGCATCTTATGTGTTTGTGCATGAGATGATGCAATCGACGCGATTTTTACATTGGAATCAATGTAAAAAAGGCCCCAAAACCCCAATTTTAATTGCTAACCCCCCCTCATGGGTGAAATGGCCCCCCCATTGTTAACGCGGTAAGCGTGCTCCGACCTTTTCATACCCCCACTATCCACGTCGGCGTGGAGTTGATTTTATATAGTGTGGCGAGCGCAGCGAGCCACCGAGCCCGAAGCGTGGCGAGCGCACGCGGAATACATGTAAAGTAGTCCGCGTCCCCTCACCACGCTTCGGGCTCAGTGGCTCGCTGCGCTCGCCACACTATATAAAATTAACTCCAAGGTCGGAGGATGCGTACGGCCGCCCCTCGCGGGCTCGCTGCGCTCGCCACGCTTCGGGTTGGCGTTGATAGTGCTGGTGGCGTTAACAATGGTTATTGGGGGCTCACAATTTTTTATCTCAAGGATCTCATGGATCTCATGTATCTTATGGATGCATAAGATCCATGAGATTAAAAAATCGGGTCCATCGCGTTGATTGTATGCCTTAAGTACCTTAAACTTAAGGCATACAATCAATGAGACAGGCGCCGTGCTAGGAAAGCAGTACCTTTAGTTTTAATGTGCGGTCAACCTTGCTCCGTCAATCGGTACAAATGCGCAGTCTGGTGTACGAATGGGGACTAAGTGCCTGGGCAAGGAGTGGTACATGTTTTTGTGACAGGGAATGCAGCGTGCATTACCCCCCAAGCATGCGAGAAAGACATGTTATCAATGAGAGATGTTTGCAGCTAGTATAGTCATTTACCGCATTAACAATGTATATAGAGTATATTTCTGATTAATTTAATGTTATCTTCATTAAAAAAAAAAAACAAAAAACAGAAATTTCCTTGTCTTTGAAAGAAAAGCACTAAGTGACCCCAAACTTTTGAACGGTAGGGTAAGTCTAGAGCAGTGGTAGCCAACTCCAGTCCTTAAGAGCTACCAACAGTTCACGTTTTCTATATCACCTCAGAGGTACACAGGTGCACTCATTACCGACTGACACATTATAAATGATCCACAGCTGGAGCTTATTACTTCACTTACGGTTCTGTGAGGAGACATGGAAATCGTTAACTGTTGGTAGCTCTCGAGGACTGGAGTTAGCTACCCCTGGTCTAGAGCGTGACCCTGCTTCTGAGAGTCTAAAGTCTATAGAAAGATTTATATGCTGAGATAAAGGGGTTCATAGGCAAATGTAGGGAGGGGGGGGGGGGGGGGGCTCTGGTTGCCTGTAACTCCCCTCCTATTGGCCATCGTTTCAAAAATTGCCAATAGCAATTGTATATAATATGAATAGAATGGCCACAACAATACGCAGCATTGCATTACTCACACACCATTGGGAGGCTTGCAGCACCCATGTTGCCATGCAAGCTGCCCAGAAATGAAATCTACATCCGATGAGGGAGATCCCTGACCTCTTCTATTTCCCAAACAGCAGTGACACACTTCTGTTTTGAGAAATGGAGGCCGTCGCACTCGCAGCCACTAGACAGCAGCAGATTGTCCCTCATAGGGTGAGATTTAATAGGATGAGAGATTCAGAAAGTGAGAGATTTGGGAAGAAATCTCCAGGTTTTTTTAAAGTGGCAATTATTTATACTGCAAAACCAGTTTGATTTTGCAGTGTAAATGATTGCCGCTTTAAAAAAACTGGAGATTTCTTCTCTCATCCTATTAAATCTCACCCATAGTGTTGCAGGACTCATTAGTGCATGCACTGCAAAGTACTGAAAAACTGTATATAAACTCACAGTTTATAAACAAGTGTGTATTTGGTCTAGTGTAGGGGAGGAGTCATGTGGACTTATATAGCACTCTGAGTCTGCTGGCTATTGTGTTGCAATAAAATGGTTTAAATATTCTCCAGGTATTTACCATTAGACACACACACACAAACATCCACAGGAACACACACACACAAACACAACCTGCTGCAGGAGGACAGGAGAGAGGGAACTGGCACTTGGTGTAATCTCCGCAGTACTCAAGGTAGGGAAATAAATGGTGAGAATTCTCACAGAACATGTTGCATTAGCTTGTGCTGTGAAAAGCCAGTAAGTATCTGACACCTCACAGTGTTACCTGTACAGAATTCACCTGTATGCTGGATACCAAACACTAGTTACTTGCTAAACTGTTTGCACAAAGGAATATATCATATCACCTAATACAGGTAAATGCTTATCTGGATGTCAGGTTGTGTGTTGAATGGCGGTTTCTGTCCTGATTTGGGAATAAAGGGCCTTATTCTAGTTCACTCTTTCTGACAAAATCCTTCTTAGATGGACAAAACCATGTGCACTGCAGGTGGGGCAGATGTAACTTGTGCAGAGAGAATTCGATTTGGGCGAGTTATTTTGTTTCTGTGCAGGGTAAATACTGATTGCTTTATTTTTACACTGCAATATAGATCTCACTTTGAAGTAAAACCCCACCCAAATCTAATTCTCTCTGCACATGTTACATCTGCCCCACCTGCAGTGCACATGGTTTTGTCCATCTAAGAAGGATTTTGTCAGAAAGAGTGAACTAGAATAACCCCCAAAGTGACACAGATAGTAACTGCGCAACTTAGTATAACCATGTTGCCCGGCAGGTGGGGCAGATTCCAGTATCCAGAGTATAAAAAGCAATGTTTATATTAATGTTAGGGCGACCAACTCATCCCTTTAATCCGGGACACATATTAATTACACAGTTTCTGTGGCTGGCTTTCACCTGGTTTTAAACTGCCACAGAACCTGTGTAATTAATATGTGTCCCGGATTAAAGGGATGAGTTGGTAACCCTAATTAATGTCCAAGTTTGTCACTAGGTCATAGGTTCCCAAACGCGGTCCTCAAGGCACCCCAATGGTCCAGGTATTAAGTATATCCATGCTTGGCCACAGATAACTTAATTAGTAACTCAGTCTGATTTAACCATCTGTGCTGAGCCATTGATATACCTAAAACCTGGATCGTTGGGGTGCCTTGAGGACCGCGTTTGGGAACCTCTGCAATGAGTTTGCTATGAGGGCGAAGACAAAAGACTTTAGCTGGCCGTACACTTGTGCAATTCCAGCTGATTTGTACCCGATTCTGAAGGGCTGGGCTGAGACATCGGGTGAGAAGTGGCCAAATTGCACGTGTTTGTTATCCAATCTGATGCCCATGGGTTAGGTCGACTGGGTCATTAGGTTGACAAAAGCATTAGATTGACATGGGAAAGGTCGACAAAGTTTTTCACTTTTTTTTGTCCCTAATGTTGACATGGACGCTGAAACGTAAAACGGCGTCCCCTCGCATGGCTCGCTGCACTCACCATGCTATGGGCATGAAATTCCGCATGTCGGAACCACCCCAATGTCCACCTTTTGACTGTCGACCTAATAACCCTGTCGACCTAACCCATTTAGACTTTGTCATGCCGACATTCCTGCATGTCGACATTCAGTCATGTCGACCTAGTGGTGTCAACATAATGCTTGTCGACCTAGTGACTGTATCCACACACAACTTGATCATTGATAACAAAGGTAAAACATTTTTTTTAATACTTCTAAAATTAGCTATGTTCTCAAATCAGGTTAAAAAATCATTTAGTAAAGACATCGATGTCTGTAGATGGTGGAGGAGATTCTCGTGGATATCTCCCGACTAATTGGGCCAGAAGGCGAAAATATGATAAAAAATATCTATATACCGCTTTAATAGTTTGACAGAAACATTTAGTCAGAAAATGATTATATAATATGGTAATATAGTATTGGACCTCTTGATATAAGTTATCACCTCTCAGAGGGAAATTGTGCTTATATTTACATTGCAATCGGTATTAATAAAAACGGCGCGTTATTCCTTCTTGAGGAGAAAAAGAAATGAAACAGTCAGTGGATTCGCAACGTAAAGTATCAAATGTAACATAAGTGTTGACCAACCAAATGTTGGACTGTTATTTTCAGAAAGAAGTTCATTGACAGCATGAATCATATAGAGTTACATTTAGATCCCAGCGATAAAAACATGTGCAGGGTTTCATACAGCTAGTAATACTGCTAGACACGCCGTAATTGATTCATTTGACGGCTGTGATCCACCATTATAGCGATTTCCACGCAGTAATCATCATATTGTATCAATAGACATCACTTTAGAAAGGCATCGATGTAATGCGGGTAAAACCAGGACCTCGCTAGCAATGATGCGCGCATCATCGCTAGTCGGCAATCTCTGGGGCATACACACGAGGAGATTTTAAGCTGAAAATCGCTCAAAACGGCTAAAATGAGCGATTTTCAGCTGAAAATCGTCTAGTGTGTATGGGCCTTATTGCATAGTTAATGGATGCAAATTTCATTTCTATCGCTCCCCCAGACTCACGCACTTGCTCCCATGTTCCACAGAGTGGAAAAATGAGGACTACATTTGGAAGCCAGCCACCACCCCCCTCTAATCAATCAGAGGAGAGGAGGCTGGGACAGAGCAGAGAAGGTTAATGGAAAGGGGGCACATATTAGGGTGGAGCCAGATGGAGAGTGTTATGCAGTGGCGGATTAGCAAGTTGGCGATAGGGGCGGTCGCCCCGGGGCCCCTACACATCTGGGGGCCCCCACACCCTCCACCCCACTGCTGCGGTGGCAGGTCACGGGTGGCAGGCAGCAGGGTCTGGCAGCGCAGGGTGGGTAGCGCTGGCAGGCAGGGGGTCCCTGCAGCATATGTGAAGTCAGTGGCAGGGACATACGCCGCAGGGACCCCCTGTCCGCCAGCGCTACCCGACCCTGGCTGTGATGACTGCTTTTGACACAGTGCAGAACCCCTCCTCACCACCGCTGCCAGATCTCACTACCTGACTGCCTGTCACCCACCCTCGCTGTCCAGGTACAGGGAAGGGGGGGGGGAGATGAGGTGATGCCTCCGTCCGGCGGAGGAGGGGGGGGGGGGGGGGCACAGACTTTTTTGTCCAGGGCCCCCACACACCTTAATCCGGCCCTGATGTTATGTAGTGTGGCCATTTTCATTAGAGATACAGAATAGAAACTTAGGGGGGCATTTATCAAAGTATGGAGATAGCAAAAGTTCTAACCAACCAGCTCATAGCTGCTATTTAACAGGATGTGTTTTAAGAATGACAGAAGCTGATTAGTTGGTACTTTATCGCTCCAGGCCTTGCTACATCTCCCCCTAAATTAAGTGTAAACATTTCATATTTTAATTAAAATGTAAATTTTTATGTCCTGTAGGAGAACAGATGGAAATTTCTTTTGGAGGACTGTGGTTTCATATAACATACAGCAGATGTAATGTCTTCAACCTTTTTCATCCAATAAAATCAGCTACTGGTGTGGTGTTCATTCTAACACCTTACACAGCCTCTTCCTGGCTGGGGTGTCGCTCTCTGCTGTGTTACTTCCAGCACAGCCTGGTTTGTATCTCAGTGCTGAGATACAAACCAGACTGTGGTAGAAACACCAAAACAGAGAGTAACACCCCAGGCAGGATTTTACAAGGTGCGGAGTGTATGGAGGTGGCTGTGAGAGGGAGAGTAGCCGGATAGGATAGACGAGAATCACAGGAGGCGCAGAAGAAACGATGGCATAGTATTGTGTGATGCAGCTGAGCTGGAGGGTACAGGAGACCCTCTCCTGTTTTTTCCAATTGTTAGAGGTTTTTTCATGACACAATGATGGAAAACTGTGGAAGGAGATTGAAGGTTCCCAGTGTTCACTCTAGGTTTGACGGCGGGCAGGGCGGCGGGGGGGGGGGGTGGGCCGGGCCCACGACGTCACAGCTGGGGGCGGTCCCGGGCCGCCGACGTCACAAGAGGGGCATGCCCATGCCGCCGCCGTCATGAAAGGGGGTTGACCCTGCCACCGCCATCATCAAAGGGGGTGGGCCCGGCCGCTGCCGTCATCACAAGAGCGGGCCCCGCCGCCGCCTTCACCAAAGGGGGCGGGCCCTGCCCCTCCGAAGTCAATTATTCTGCCGGGGAAGCGCCAGGCATCGCCGTCTATGGTGACGCTGGGCTTCCCCGTGAGGCTGTTTTAGCGGGGCGCTGCGAGAGGGGCAGGGCGCATTTTGCCCTTTGAAAATCGGGCGGGGCACAGCGCCCCGCTAAAACAGCCTAGCGGGAACACTAGTTCCATAGAGTGATGTCCTGTTTGTGATGCCAGACATGAGGCCAGATGCACTAAGCTTCAAAAGTGATCAAATGGAGAGTGATAAACAACCAACCAATCAGCTCCTGCCTGACATTTTTCAAACCCAGCCTGTGACATAAGTTTAGGAGCTGATTAGCTGGTTGTTTATCACTCTCCATTTTAGCACTTTGAAGCTTCGTGCATCTGGCCCATGGTAGTTTGCTGAGCCTATTCGCCCATGCCACCCAGGCCACCGTGCTGCGTCAGGCTGCCGGCTAAAGTGCTCCTTACGGCGCATGAGTGTGACTAAGATGCACGCTGCAGGTATATGTATTGCACCTACTGTATGTCTCAACAGAGCTTCATTGAGCGTGGCTCCAGCTGTACATTGACATTTTGGATACAATCAGGGCCGGTGCAAGGCACCAGAGCGCCCCAGGCAAGTTGGGGTGGGGGCGCCCCGGTGTCTGCCGCCCGGGTACCTGTCCTGCGGCGCTGTAAAGCTGGCAGCAGCGGGGGGGTCCCTGCAGTCAATAAGAAATAACGAGCGCTATCCGCCGGGCTATGCGGAAGCGCTTCTGTTTTGGAAACACTGGCTGTCGCGGCGCACGCTGATTGGCTGAATCTCAGCCAATCAGCGTGCGGCCAGTGTTTCCAAAACAGAAGCGCTTCCTAGCCCGGCGGATAGCGCTCGTTATTTCTTATTGACTGCAGGGACCCCCGCTGCCGCCGCAGCCAGCTTTTACGCACATATACGCCGCAGGACAGGTACCCGGGCGGCAGCGGGGGGGGGGGGCGAAATACCGCCCTCCAGTGGCCGGCGCCCTAGGCAAATGCCTAGATTTGCCTAGTGGTGGCGCCGGCCCTGGATACAATGCATTTAAACGGCCACCGTGAGAATCATGTCCTTTGACTTCTCCAGTGCTTTTAACACCATTCAGCCCATGCTTCTGGGGAAAAGCTGGTTGACTCAGGGGTGGATCATCATCTAATCACCTGGATCCTGGATTTCCTTACTAACTGCCCACAGTGTGGGGGTTATTCTGGTTCATACGTTATTAACGTACAACGGCGAATCTGTTGGTTTTTTTTGTTCTGCGCATGCGTACCTTCCGCAATGCACAGGTGCGGCGACTTCACAACGCTCACGGACGGGTCTTTCCGTGCGAAAAAACCTGTCCGCAAGAGTACGGTCATTGTGGGCGGCATGGGGGCGTGTTGAGGGGAGCGGCTGAAATAATGAGGGAAACTGGGCGTAAACATGGGCGTACACGGGGGTGTGCACAAAAAATGTACGGTGCTACTACCGCTCGATCGGCGAAAGCACCTTGCATTTCGGACACAAAACAGGCGGCCACCACCGACACCTCCAGGCCACCCCTACAGATACCGCATGAGAGTGGACGCCTGGGTTTGCTAATTAACGCTGATTACTACTCAAACACATACACCTGAATGTAATAAGCAATGCTGCAGTCTATTAAGTCCAAACCATGATTTCACTACCTGCAAGCCACACACAGCCCTCAAACACATTGGAAGCATATCTTTCTATACTTCTCGACATGTAAAGGTTGGTTTCATTTTAGCTAAGATTAATTTTAAGACCTGCTTATATATGGCAAGGTAGTTAGTTTGTAACCATTTACACACATTCAGTAAGTGTTTTCATATACTTTAAACAGCAGCACACTCAATCTACACAAGTCGACGTGTCAACGTTTTCACTGTAGCACCAACATAAGTTGTTTTAAAAGTAACAGCAATGTGGGGACACATAGATAGTGATTAAAATGCAACATTAGAACATAATAAATATACATGTAAGGAGGGGTAAAATGTATTTTTATTAGGGTGTTCATTAAGGGTAGACAATTGAGGTAATAGAAAACAATAATTGATGAACAATTAGAATAATTCATTTAATTGGCTTAATCATAGTTGAAAGGCTAGATTAGCAAGTCCATATATGTGAAGGGTATGCCAGCGTGCACGGACGTACTCTCACGATGGTTGACATACGCTGAGTTTTCCATTGAAAACAGGCGAGACCCGTCCGTGCACGGTGGCGAACGCTCAGATAGCCGGAAGATGTCGGTGGGAAAACGGACAAGACCCGTCCGTGCACGGTGGCTTTATGCTCAGATAGCCGTAAGCTGTCGGTGTGTTAGCGGAGGAGAACCGTCCGTAAACGTTGACGTACGCTCTATTGTACGCCAGTTAGCGGTGTCTGAGAAGATCTGTCCGTGTACGGTGGCGTACGCTCAAGTGTACGCCACTCCCCTTTGTCTGTGTTTGTGGCCGTCCGTATGCGGATGTTTTGTGGGTGGACTTTCGCTTACATACGGTGATGCGGCCGAACCAGAATAAGGTCCTATGTGAGGACCAGGGAGTGCCAGTCCGATACTATTATCTGTAGTGCAGGGCCGCCGCAGGGAACGGTTTTGGCACCTTTTCTCTTTACCCTCTATACTGCAGATTTCACATACAATACATCAACCTGTCATCTACAGAAGTTCTCTGATGACGCTGCTATTGTGGGCCTTATCGTAGATGGAGAGAACAGAGAACTTGTGCAGAACTTTGCTATTTGGCGTCAGGGGATCCATCTTCAGCTAAATACGAGCCGTATCGTCACCACCAATCTCTGGTACCTCAGATTCCCGTTGTAACATGTAAATAAAGTAGAGAGCTGGTATAGTGATGTACCGCCTTTTATTTAAAACAAATATTTGCATTAAAAACAAGGTACAGAATGCCCCAGCTGACTCTCACCGAGTGATGTTGTCTACAATGACAATAGACAAACAGACAGATGTTGAAACAACAAACAGGCGTCCCTGGAAGCTGGTCACCCGGATCTTATCATGTGTGTTCGGATCTTATCATGTGTGTTCGTATTAGGCCATTTTACTCTTATCTGTACTTTGAACCTTGCTGTAACAATTGGAAATGTCTCATTGTAAGACGAATAAAGGAATTCTATTCTATTCTAAATCCCCCCCCCCTTTCCATTACAAACCATCACAGCTGTCAGTGGGTAGCGTACCCATTTAATAATAATTAAATTTATATACTGTAGCACTCTTTTTTCCAGCAGGTCTTTAGGTGTTTTTACAGACATCAAAAACAATGCACATAGGGGGCGATGACATCAGCCACCTGCCCTGTCTTCATCCCAGAGGCCACAAATAAAACTCAGGGGTTGGGGACCATGGAATGATTTCTCCTGCAGCGGCACACAAATGGATTAGTCTTTATTGCATGGTAGCGACGGGACTCATCGGCGGGGGGATATTCGCCGGAGCGGCAGGGTGGGTTCTCTGGCACTTGATTAGCTGCGATTTTTGCAGCTTATTGAGTCAACCAGAATCAGACCCATAATACAGAAGATGTAAGTCATACAGCAATAGACAAGCCACAAAGACATAAAAAGAAAGCAGAATGAATGGACAGTAAGCATAATGCAGGATTGGTGTAGGCATTGTGGGTAATAACTGCCGTGGGTTGTGTGTTCCACTCTTGCAAGGTACCAGGTGAGGCAGCCATCTTGGGAGACACTGTGTAGGATGACCATGGGTGGAATAGTCCACCCATAGCAGACATGCCGAACTCCACAGTAATTAACTGTGGGGGTAATTCAGTCCTGCTCGCTGTTTGCTGACCCAAGCAGGCATGGTTATGTCTTCGGTCGCAGGTGTCCAACCAGCATTTCCATGGGCTTACCCATTGTTTTTGGGGGCACACCCATAAATAGCTGGGAGGACCCCAGTGTCCGCCCCCTGCCTGTCCGTCATTTAGTGTTTAATGTAAAACTCACCGACTGCATTCGCTCAGTGGTTTTATGCATGCAGAGAACCTCACCATCGGGGACGGCCCCTGTGAACAGTGACCACACTATAATGCATTGAAAGTACATTGAAGACATGAAATTTCTAATCAACTACTGTATGTTTTATCTTTTGCAGAAGACTTTTTGCCATGGACCTTGTCACAGTCCTTGTGTCCATTGTGGTCATCCTATACTTGGCCTATGTGTATAACAATCAGAAACAACAAAAGTACAAGAATTTCCCCCCGGGACCGAAGACTTTGCCGATCATTGGAAATATGCACATGATTGACATGGCGAAGCCTCAGAACACATTTGCAGAGGTAATACAGCACCAGTGCTTCGCATTCACTAACTTATATACTCTGGGCCAGATGTATCAAGCTTCAAAAGTGATAAAATGGAGAGTGATAAACAACCAGCCAATCAGCTCCTACCTGTTATTTTTCAAACCCAGCTTGTGACATGGCAGGTAGGAGCTGATTGGCTGGCTGTTTATCACTCTCCATTTTATCACTTTTTAGGCTTGATACATCTGGCCCGTCTCTGGGGCATACAGTAACTCCCAGAGACATTGGAGGCACTGGCTGTTGGGCTCCTGCTTTCAGAGGGGCACAAGAAAGAAAGGCAGGGGGCTGCTGAACTACAACCGATGTCTCTCAACTCATTTCATAGAGATTTGATACAGTCACTGCTGACTCACAAGCACCCTTTGCAGCCCCCTGAGTTTCATAATGTTTGTACATTATTGGGTATATATGGGGTATATAGGGGGGTACAGCTCCGCTGTTACCTCTTATATGAGGCTTTAAGAAATAAAACACTTATTATTTTAGTCATTATTATAATAAAAAATTTAGGGGGGTTATCAAAGCTTGGAGTGAGATAAAATTGTGAGAAACAACGGGGCAGATGTATGGACCAGCGTTAAGTGCAGAAATGCACTTAACGCTGGTTACCTGAGGGGGATTACGTTTAGGCTAATGTTAGGTGTGCTAATGTGAGCTGTGTAATCCCCCCCAATGTTTAGCGGCCCGGGCAATGCATTAGCAGCCGCCTAGGCTTTAAATCTCCCCGGCCGCTTCGCCAGCCCAAGGCTATCGTTGTCCTATCCCCCACTGCGGGGATAACACTAATCCTGCTGCTGGCTCGGGCTGCGCTGGAGATCTCGTGGTTTTAGCAAGATCTTGTGCATGCCCATTAGAGCCGGCCGAGGGGGGATTGCACTGCGCATGTGCAAAACGCTGGGGGGGGAGCCGATAAGGAGAGCCATTAACGCTGGGCATAACGTCTCTCCTTATCGGTTTGGAGGGGGTTAATACATCTGCCCATAATGGGTGCCCGCTTCTCCACGTTATGCTGGAGAAGCGGTACCTGTTATTTAAAAAAACGAAAACAGCAGATCATCTGCCCCAATGTATCAGCCAATGTGCTCCTAACTGTCATTTTCGACCACAATTTGTAAAATGTAATGCGGAAGCTGATTTGGCTGTTAGTTTGTCTCTCATAGATTTATCTCTCTCTCTCTCTCTCTCCATGCTTTGATAAAAAGAAAGCCATTAAGGGGATAATGCTCTCCGCTGCCAAGACTGACTACACCTGGCCCACCAGCTCCCACAGCTGCCTGTTCCAGGCTTCCGGCCCAAACAATGAACCCCCCCCCCCAACACTATGCAAGCTTGGAATTCCCTTGAAATTCTGAATTCCCTAGGCATTTGCCAAGCTTGTCTATACCTAGGGCCGGCTCTGATAATTCTACTGAGAGTAAAATACTCTGTGTGTCTGCTTTCTGTGTTATTGTAGATTCCTCTTCCCATAACCAGATTCATGTTCCGTATGGTAATGTTACATTCTCCATCCCTAGTGGTTAAGGCATGATACCATGATACCGGTCCGGGACCCAGGCAAGGGTAATGGGGTGGGAATGCTATACTCTGCTTTTCAGTTTGAACCAGCTCAGCTTGACTTTATTTCATGTCATTAAGCATCCACTTCATTACCCTGGCTTGGGACCCGGACCTTACCTGCATTTCCAGCTGCAATACTGGACCCTGCCACATCCGCACCATTGTGTGGACTTTGCATGCTCCAACTGAGCTTAATCGTTTCCTCTAGTGGCAATCATCCATCAGTATGGATAGAATTTGGTGACGTATACAATCCAGAGTGGTTGAGCTTAATTTGGGGCCCTGTGTACAGCATATTCTGAAAACTGAGCACCTTAGGAACAAGCAGATTCCAGTAATTACCTCTTCCAAATGTCCCATTGTTTACTGTATTATGTTTTTTTCTTGTTTTTTTTTAACTGTTCTTATATTGTCTAATAATACATTTGAATATTTTTTTTTTTTACAATTGATCCAGTCGGATTTTAACTTTATCATCATTTATAGCGCTACTCTTGTTTTTATTTTATTTTTGTATACCTTTGTATTGTGAATTGACCTTCCATTTAGTGTCAGCTTGACTCACACCCCATTCCAGGTGCCTGATTTACCTTGATAACCCCCAGTCGCTTCCAGTAGACATTGATCTTATTCTTTAGTATTACCAATGACTACTGAGTCGCCATTACCCAATTTTTATTATCATTTGGTGATTAGTTTTGAATATAGTATAATGGTAAGATAAGCCATTTTTTTTATAAAATAATATATACATGTTACTGTATAGGACTGCTAAGGTGAACACTTCATTTGTCCAACCAGTCCACGACCCAGATCAGCAAGTTTACCGCACAGTGCAGTGGAAATATATTGCTACTGGGAAATGTTTTACTGAGAGTAATATTAAAAGCATCCAAGTTCTGTCCCTCCTTTCCCCCCAGCATGTGTCTCACCTAGCCAATAGTAAATCCACCAACAGAACATTAAATGTCTCCACACAATTAAAATATCTGTGTATGTGCCTGGTAATCCCCAAGATATGGATCACTACTGACGCTCATTGTGAGGGCTATAATGTAACACTGCATATACCTAGCTCAAGATAACCTCAGCTTTTATTTGCTGCATTTACAGATGGCTAAGACGTACGGCCCAATATTCAGTGTCCAGTTCGGCATGACAAAGACGGTCGTCCTATGGGGATATGAGGCTATTAAGGATGCTCTAATCAACCACGCTGAGATATTTGCTGACCGACCGCATGTCCCCATCATTGCTAAAACAACAAACAATAATGGTAATTTTCTTTTAGTTTCTCTATATAAGCTGGAAAGGCTCAGGATGACCTGTGCTCAGCAATGGTGGGTGATATGCGATGTATCGCGGCTGACTGAGTTGCATGCAGCCTGGAAGCATCTACAGGTAAATATGTGAAATCTGTTACAGGGGTTTCACAGGTAGGTATTACTGTTCTTATCTTTACAGGTGTTCAGTATTCCACGTGGAGACAATTCCTCTTCAATATTCAACAATTTATTATTTCCAGAAATGAGGATATGCACTTCAATTGTTACAACATCAATAACAACAAGCATTAACAATTTTTATTATACTGGCACTGAATCTGATGCCGGCCTTCAAACAATGCTTACGAGCTGATTACTTCAAAATAAAAGGTTGAGCAATCCTACCTTTTCGCTCTTAAACAATAAATAGGTTAATAACATGCACACATTAAATTCATGCAATATATCTGAAAATGTATAACCTCACTTAGATTCTTTATCGTTATTATTGCGCAATAATGTGAAACCATATAACAAGTGTACACTAGTCTCTGTCTATCATAAGGAAAGAATAAGCGCTTTTAGTTTATATTATTTTCTTTTCCTGAAGCTTTAAAGTCCCTCATTGAGAATGCATTTCCACTGTGTATTTGTAATCCAATAAGTGAAGTATTTAGTAGGGAAGATACTCGTTATTTGTCCCTGAAGCCGCTGTCTGTACTTTATAAGTGCAATAATGAATTATCTTTCACTGCAGATGGTAAACTTGTCCTTATTACCGTTTCTGAATGAACTTTAACCTTTGCTAAAATTACGGAAATGTTTTCCCGAGTTGGGGAGATGTTGGGTAGCTCTAGTCTGTTTAATTATCTCCCTTGACTAAGGTAGCTGAGACAGTTTCACTAGAGGTTAAACTTTACTGGCTGAATAGATCACAACTATAAATGGTTCTTTACTCTATCTTCTAAGGTGTATAGGCTTATCCGAAGGGAATAACCGATTGTGGACAATGAATACTGATGACTGCTCGAGAATGTCTCACCAGGAATATAAGCTGCTATACAGAATGGCAGAAACTGTAGCTCCCTGTACTCTTTCTTGAGATTCCTTTTAATATTTGCATCAAAGTCATTATATATTATCTGGCAACCAGACTTTAATAGTTAGCGGAAGTCCTATTATTCCTCAGGTATTGGTATTATTCCAAGGTATTGAATAACCAGTGTTTGACATAAGCAGCTTCCCCTGCATGTAGTCTAATGAAAATATAACCACTTTCTGCTGGAAGCTGTCAGGACTTTGAGCGTTGCCTGGATCTAAACAAGCTGTCTTTTGCGGAGAATGTCAGATATGTTGTGGGGGATCTCGATGCCTGATAAATACACTTCTGACAGACTGCACTATACAGATGTACTGCGCTTGTTGGATATTGCTAAAGCTGATCTGTGTGTTGTGCGGAGGGCTGGCCTTAACTTCATTAACCTGCCTTTGGATGGGCGGGTAGCCACTTACCACACCCCTAGGTTCTACTGTTATACTGCAGAACCCTCTGGATCACCACCTCCTCTGCCGCCTACTACAAGGACTCTCCGCCTCTGGTGCCGCCTCCTGCGATGATGCGGCCTCCCCCGGCTGTCAGTCACCGCCCGCCGGGTAACCTCCGAGTCCAGACTATCACTCCGGCTCGGCCGCCGCCCCCTTACTGACGTCGCGGCCCGCCTCCGTTGCTGCCCAGCGATGACCTGGTTCTTCAGCACTCCCTGCCGGAAGCCTCCGTCCGTTTGCGGCTGAAGTACGGGTACCTTCGATGACGCGCTTTCTCCAGGCCGTCAGTGTCTGGACACTGGAACAGACTTCACTAGACTTCTAATCACCTCCGGTACTTCTCTTCTCCTATCCCTAGCACCGCTCTCCGCCGCTGTGTTGCTGCGCAGCTCTGCTTATTTCCAATCTCCTCAGGGACACTGCTCCCTGTCAGCATCGCTATCCACCTGCTTTAGGCTGCGCAGCTCTGCACTTAACCCTTTCCTGAGGGGGACTGCGCCACCAGAAACGGCTGTCACTTTTTTTATATAACCCTCCTCGCGCTGGGCACAGTCTCCCGCTCTGCTCACGAGCCCAATAACTTTATTTAAAATGTGTCCATCACCATGGTTCCCACAGTCTCCCCTATAATCAGGGACGTTGGGCCAGACTGCTCATTTTAAGTCTATGGGGAATTCCCTTTTAGGGTAGTCCACTTCCCTCTGAGAGGGGTTCCAACGTATTGTAGTATTAACAAAGGTCTTCATATTAATAGCAAATTCATTGCTTTCCATGAAAGTCTATTATGTCTTCTGTGAAGACATCCATATATGTGAGTTTATAACACAACTTTCAGTATCTATAATAAGAATATTTAGTTTGGCATCATATGCCCATATATGAAGTTATCACATTTTACCCCGGTAAAGCATTGCATGTCCTCAGGCAATGTACTTCATACATTTTAAAACATCAATATACTACATGGACATATATATACATACATACATATACAGATCAAACATTGCAAATCATTACATTCTTTCAAGTCAAGAGAATCTACATTTTGACCATAAACTATTCTTTACTTAAAACATATATACTACCCTCTGGTACTTCTAGTGAGTCTGCTGGACATCTCCTCTACACCATCTTTGTGGAGGAATGGACCACGTTCCTCGGCCTCTCTTCTCTGCGAGGAGTATTTCCCTAAGGCGCTGAAGATATACTGGGTCTTCCATAGGATGGTAGGGGACTTGTGGTATTGCGTCGTCTTCTGTACAGTCCTGGCATGGCTCGATTTGGTTTCTGTGTACCACCTTAAGAACTTGGTGGTCATCTCCATCTCTTCTTATTCCATACACCCCATCGGTCTGTATCACTTCCGTCCCCTCAGGGAGGGTGTCAAGCTTCTGATCCGCTGCTCTGTTTCCCCTACCAAAAGGTTGCCTGTGGGAGAATGGCGGTGGACTTCTGCACTGGATGGGTCTCTGCAGAGGGAACACTTCTTCCACTTTCTCCCGTTCACTGGTTTGGTCTGTACTTATGCTTTCTCCACCAGATTCGGCAGCATCCTCTAATTTTGGCTGGTAAGACCATCTGCGGAACCCAACGTCTGTTGGGAGCAAACTGGCTTCCTTTAACTGGTACGCCGCCAGGGCCCATCACGTTGGCTGCCTCAGCACCCTTCTCTCCTTCTACCACATCAAATTCAACCGTCTCGCCCTCTCCAACACTGCACAGAAATTTCTGGGGGTTGTTTCTCTTTATGGCCGTCTGATGGACAAAGACATCCTCTTTTGTATCATTCCTGTTGATGAAGCCATACCTCTTCCGGACATTAAACCACGTGACAGTTCCTTGTACCTGAGTAGCCAGCACTCTCTTCTCTACCTGGCTTCTCCGGCCATAGATAGTGTGCTGCATAATTCGGTTCAGAGTCTGAGGTTGGCTGTACGATTTTTGTGTCAGTGTCAAGATTAGTTCTTCCGGGCAATTTCTTAGGACATTCATTCCAATAATTATGGGCGGTAACCATTGTTCTTTAACGGCCGTAATTAAACATCCTTGATTGAGGAGACAAGCTTGTCCTATCTTGATCTCAGCTTCAAAGTATCCGCAACACTCGATACGTTGTCCATTGCTGGCTAACAAATTCAACCCGGCCGGTGGTGTGGCTATGATACTTTCTTTCCTCCAATGCTTAATAAACTCATCCCAACGAATCGTAGTCACTTGTTACCCGGTATCCAACAATGCTGGTATGTTGACTCCATTCACTTTGATGTCAAGAGTAGGGCAACACCCAATGAATTTTGGTATCCATTCTTGCGATGTGGGACCTTCTACTGACGATTCTCCCGACGGTTGGTCTCGGACCTCGGGAGTCCTGTTTCTATGTTCCGTACGGCGGCAATTTTGCTCAATATGCCCGCTCCTTTGGCAATGCCTGCAGATGGGTCTTCCTTGTTCATCTAATTTATCTGTAGGAAGTCGGCGGGAGCTCCATGAAGCGTTTCTCCCATCATTTCCGTAGCAGGGCTCTCTCTCCATCTGCCAGGGTCTCTGTAATGTCTGCGTCTCTTTTAAGGTTCTCAATTCTCGACAAAGATCCGTCATTCCTTGTGTCAATTCAGCAATTTGCCCTTTCATTTCTTCAATGGGGTCTTTAAAGGCAGCAGATTGAACTTGCTGAAAAACTGTTTCAACAGGTGCGTTCACGGTTCCCTTTTGGGTTTATCGCCTAACACCCTTGTTATCAAGTCCTTGAAGTCTGCAAAGTTTATGGATGATTCTTGTCGATGCAACATTTTTACTTGTCCTTTCATATTCGCGTCGTAGATTCCATCGAGGAATTGATTGGTTAACGTCTCATCTTCTTCAATCGGTTCTCTTGGGGCACACAACTTTATATCTCGTAATGCCTCCTGTAATACTACAGCGTATTCTCGAAGCGTTTCATGTGGTTGCTGTTTTCTGGAATAAAACTGTGTTTTAAGTTCTGATAGAGTCTTCTCATCGAACACTTTTGCCAATTTGTTTAGTATGTCCTTTGCCGATTTCTTTTGACTTTCCGGCCACGACTTCACTTCCCTTTTTGCAAACCCCTTCAGTTGAGCCAAAAGGATCTCCACTTGTTGGTCTTCATCTAACCTATATACTTGGAATATGGTCTCGATTTGTTCCCTGAAGTCATATCTCCAGTATAAGTGGGAAGCCATGGCGCCCCCAAGTAATAGGGCATAGTTATCACTGCCGGTTTACGTGGCGTTGAACTTATTCTAGCCGCTGCATGTCCTTGGTCCTCGTTGCCAAGCATTACTTCTTGTCTCTCCTGACTATCGTCTTGAGACATTTTGAGTGACGCTGGGTTGGGTTTTCTCCACTTTTGATGTAAGTATCCTGTTCGTCAGACGCCAATTGTGAAATCTGTTACAGGGTTTCGCAGGTAGGTATTACTGTTCTTATCTTTACAGGTGTTCAGTATTCCACGTGGAGACAATTCCTCTTCAATATTCAACAATTTATTATTTCCAGAAATGAGGATATGCACTTCAATTGTTACAACATCAATAACAACAAGCATTAACAATTTTTATTATACTGGCACTGAATCTGATGCCGGCCTTCAAACAATGCTTACGAGCTGATTACTTCAAAATAAAAGGTTGAGCAATCCTACCTTTTCGCTCTTAAACAATAAATAGGTTAATAACATGCACACATTAAATTCATGCAATATATCTGAAAATGTATAACCTCACTTAGATTCTTTATCGTTATTATTGCGCAATAATGTGAAACCATATAACAAGTGTACACTAGTCTCTGTCTATCATAAGGAAAGAATAAGCGCTTTTAGTTTATATTATTTTCTTTTCCTGAAGCTTTAAAGTCCCTCATTGAGAATGCATTTCCACTGTGTATTTGTAATCCAATAAGTGAAGTATTTAGAAGTTATCACAAATAGAAGCCTGTATTCAGAGGGGGTGCATTTAACACCGGTACTGTCCCTATACTTCTTCCTATAAAACCAGCTGCTCCCGTTACCAGTGAGTAATCTCACTCTTCCTATCCTTGCATTCTGTATATTATGCCAACATTCAATGTTGACAGGAGAATGTTGACATTGTTGTAATAAAGCACATTGACATGCTAAGAATGTCAACACGGACTACGTTTACAGTCATCATGTTGAAATCCTTAGAATACCGACAAAACATTCATGGTGGTCAAACAGTGACTTCCATGTTTGTAGGGGCCAACGGCTCTATAGATGCCTTCCTGGTCCAGAGGTCATCTGATGGTTTCTTCTGGCAGATTCTACAGCAGTTATTTATTTATTTAGTTACTTACATAGCACAGCAGATTATGTTGCGCTTTCCAATAGTAAGTTGGAGGTGAGTATTGCTATGTTTTAACCATTACCCCTAACCTTAACCCCCTCCTTAGTGACTAACCTCCCCTCCCACAGCTTTACCCTCCACTAGGGCCTAACCTTCACCTTCCCTATTGCAGCCTAACCTTAACCCTTCCGTTCCACAGCTTATTCCTAAAGCCCCATACACACTAAAGCGATATTTTTAGTGATATTGCTCATTTTGCCCCTTCTGAGCGATATGTTTTTATAATATTGTGTGGTGTGTATGCTCAATTTCTTCAACGATGCATTCTCCATCGGGTCATTAGCAATGCCCTCCATCATCCGGCATGTACAGACAATGGAGCACATTGTTAATGAGGACAGGGTTTTCCTGGAGATCAGCGCAGTGCAGAGGCGAAACTCTGAGAGGCAATGGAGTAATCTGCCGGTGGGCTCCTGCTCCCAAGGGGGCACCTCTCCTCCCCTGTAAATTTAAATAAGTTAATTAAAAGCTGTTGATATTGCTTGTGTGGATGACTCCTCCTCCTAGCAGGACAATTGACTGCAATTTTTTTTCTAAACCTAATGTTTGCTAGTGTCACACCGTGTTTTGAGCTATTTGCTCCTACATAGGAAGTATGCATATTCTAGCTATATAAATTTACTACACTGGAAATGGAGCACCTCTTGTTCTGCACCGGGGCTCGCCAGACTGCCACCGCTGGTGAGCCGGCGCTCCATCTGACTGGGACGCATGAGCATCTAACACGCACACGCGTCCCAGTTACCGTGCAGGCTGGGGCGCTAACCCTGCCCATCTCCGCTTCAGGGAGACAGGCAGGGTTAGGGGGGAGCGGGGAGGTGGGTGACGGCATTGCTAACCGGCGACGAGGCGGTGAGGGTAGCTCCAGGTTAAAGGGGATATGTGTGCATCTCGTGTGCGCACATCCCCTTCCTGTGGCTGTGGTGGGATGGTGGCTGGCGTTCTGACCGCAAGCCCCTGGCTGCATGGAGAGCGTTCCATCTGTACATAACTCTGCCCAATAGTAATGGTTTCCAACTCACAATTATACAATATATACTGTAGTCAGAATCTGCATACTTACAGTGCAGGTGCAAATAGATCTATCAGTAAGGTGTCTGCCTGCAGTGAAACAGGTCACAGGTTCTAATGCTAAGCAATGTATTTGTTTAATATAAATAATAATGTAAATAAATGTGGTGCAATGTAACAAGATGAAAGAAAACATTTTCGGTACTTGTGTAGTTTCACGGCAGTAGGCTACGCTACACTGTCAGCATAGCCCAATGGCAGCCTAGCATAATTAGCGTAGTATCCCAGTGGCAGCCCTGCGTAGTCCGTGTAGTGTCCCCGTCAAGCAACGTAGTCACCTTGTTACCATGAGCTGCAGCTCTGTCCCTGGCAAGCCTAGTGAGTACCTCTCACACAGCACCGGTAACCACCAGGTCCCCTGTGCTGGTGGAGAGGAGATCATGTGGGCACCGGTAGAGAGGCACTCCATCTGCCTGAGATGCACGAGTATCTCTTACTCTTGTGTGTCACAGTAATTTGTACGGCAACCCTGCCCGTGTCAGCTTCAGGGAGACGGCAAGTGCGTCTCATGCACAATAAAGAATGCATTTGCCAGTGCTCCATGTTACATACTGGCAAATGCCTCCCTTTCAAACCCCCACTATCCACGCCTGCCCAAAGCATGGCGAGCAGACGCAGTGCGTGTCCTCCCAACCAGTTCATACCTTCACTATCCACATTGGTGTGGACTTGATTTCTATAAAATGTGGCGAGCGCAGCGAGCCACCGATCCATATGCGTGGCGAGAGGACGTGGAATACACGTCAAATAATCCTGACCTGTACTCGCCCCGTTCAGGTATTGTCTTTTCCAACGGTGAGAACTGGAAAGCGATGAGACGATTTGCGATTTCAACATTACGTGATTTCGGGATGGGGAAGAAGGGCATCGAGAACAGGATTATTGAAGAGGCCGAATGTTTAATAAAGAAATTTAAATCCTATGGAGGTGAGTTATGTTACTGTGTAATATCCACAGGTACAGAGACTAGAGATAACTATAGCAATTATAGCATCCAAGTGCCTCTTTACAATAGATAGAATAATCTGAGAAGATTCTGTGCAGTAAACCTCCACAGAATAAACACACTCTAGTCCAGGAGTATAATGGAAATAAGGACTAATTTAAAACGTACAGCATAGCCAGAATTCTAGCTAGCATGTTGAACAGAAGGGAGATGGAACGATAAGATTCAGGGAGAGTGAGATCTTGTTAATGGATGAGAAATTATTAAAAACATTAAGTAATTTGATAAAAACAGTCACTGTCATTTTTGACGAATCCTATAGCAACTAGGACTGTAAAGTGGTGTAAATGGGGCCTTAAGTGGAATAGGAGGTTTTGGAGACGAAAAATACCAGTAAAAAGCATCAGCACTACAGTATTAGTCCTAGAATAACCTTGATGGATCCTGGGAATTAAGAAAGTTTGGAATAATTTGTCTGTCAGCATCTTCTTTAACCAGATAGCTACCACCCACCACTGCCTGAGAATACTGTGCATGCTGGGAAAAATAGTAATCTACATTTTTACTTATCAAAGAGATAGTCCAGCCTATTCCCCCTCAGTCTGCAAGCACAATATTGGTCCAAGGGGGCTTTGGAAAAATATACCAGGCTTCCCGTTGTCTGTATGACTGTTCCAGCCCGATTTCCTCCTAATAGATACTTTAATTTCCAATTCCTTTTTTAATGCAGAAGCCTCTAATAAAAGCATTGAGAGCATCATGTTTAACATTAGTATTTAAGCAGGATCTCATTGCTGATCTCAAACAGCAATGAGATCAGAGCCCACCATCAGCAAAGTCCACCAAAATGGGTTAAGTTTCTAGAAAGAGATTCCTCTTTACAAATACTCTACTCCAAAAATCCCAGGGGAAAGACTCAAAGATTGAGGCTAAATCTACAGTATATGAGAAAGTGTATGGAAGGTGTTAGAGTGGCCGATGCTGAGCAGCAAAGGAGCGGCAAATCCTCTAAATATTAACCAACCCAAGTCTCAGACCAATTTAGCGAACAGAGTAGGAAGGGAAGAAAAGGAGAAGTAGAGGCTGAGGATTTCCTTCAGCTGTCAATAATGGAGTTGGTAACATTTTGAAAAATATCCCAATCAAATAACAAGAGTGAATGGGGATTGGGCTATAAAGATGCCAATTTATGGAGGATTTCATTACTATATGAAGGAGGGATGTAAATGGGAAGTATATGAAGCAAAGTGTTCACAGAAGCTCATAGGAAAACATATTTACCAAGGGAATCTCAACCTAATTTTACTAACTTAAAAACAAATGCCCTATCACTGTGGGGAAAAAGTATACATCCACCCAACTCATATATTTTTAAGGGTCAACTCCTTACTTCCTATCAAACGAGTCTCCGAGAGATATAACATTGGTTTACTTAAACCACAAAGTTGTGGTCTGAAGTGGGAGCCAAAAAAACAAGCACTTCAGCCACAAATGTGTCAGTTCCTGTCATTGAAGTGCTTGATTTGTTAAACTCTGTATGCTTTTTTTAATATAATGTACTAAATAAATTTTTATTTTCATTATACAGTAGGCTGTATTTTGTGAGTATTGTCTCATAATCACAATCTATTTTACTGGCCTGACTCATGAGGCCTGTTTGCTGCATGGATCACTTTGCAATTGCATTGGGATTTAATAATTAAAATATCAAACCACACATTAGGATTATTGTTTTTCATAATTTGTCCCACATCTTTGTTCTACAAACATCAGTCGAAATTCGTCAATCAAAATAAAATTTGAATTAATTAGAATTAAGCAATCAAATCTCACCTTTGGAAGGTTGGTTTGTTTTAATAATTTGTTCCACATCTCTTATTTTTCCTTTTTTAATCAATTGATTAATAAATAAATGCTTTACCTGCTTTCTACTACATACTCTACCTTTTATTTCCCTGTACTGCCTTCAGGCATCTGATCTAGTTCTTGACTAATAAAAACATTTTATGGGGCACATATTTTATTAAACTGTAATCCTGTCTGCCACCTCTGTGCTATTACATAGATGTGCTACTGTATTTTCTTTTGAAGTGAGTGCCATGTGTTTGTGCTGCTGCTAGGTTCAAATAACATGATTTTAGCTGTTTTTATCAATTTTCAAGATATCCAAAACACTTGAAGGTGATTTTGCCAAAACCAAAAATCAAACCACAAGGGTGTGCACACATTAAAGAAAAAAACTTGTCTTTTCTTATTTCATTTCTAGAAAAGCCCTTTAATAATTTGACCGTCATGAACGCTGCCGTAGCCAATATAATTGTGTGCATACTACTCAGTCGTAGATTTGAATATGATGATCCAACCCTACTGAGGCTCATGAGTTCAGTTAATGAAAATGTCAGACTTCTGGGAAGTCCTACGGTCCGGGTAAGTTATTGTCCTATTGCTGTTTTAAAAAATACCATATATACTCGAGTATAAGCCTACTTTTTCAGAACATTTTTTATGCTGAAAAAGCCCCCCTCGGCTTGTACTCAAGTGAGGGTCCCACTTGAGTCAATAAGTTTTCCCAGTTTTTTTGTTGTAAAATGAGGTGCCTCGGCTTATATTCAGGTCGATTTATACTCGAGTATATAGAGTGTATGTTGTTTCAATTCATTTTTTGTTTCTACTCTCTTGCCACAAATAGTCCCTCCCTTCAAAGCTCATTTATTAAAGTATTTCCACAATCTTTTAAATACCCTTTATATACCAGAATTGTAGTCAAACTGTCAGACTTAACTTGTTTGAGATATACATTATACAGTACTGAATAGTTTAAAATTGGACAGTTATTTCAGGATCTGGTTGAGTAATTGTAAACCTTTTTAAAACCACAACTGAATCACCATTTACATCTCTTATGAGAATATTTTATTATTTTGAAATGTAATTCTTTACCCATGGAGAAGCCTTTGATGATATTATAGTTAACCTGACCAATAGTAAGAGCAGAACCGAGATTTTCATGTACTGTAAGCAATTGTGACTCCGGAGGTGGGGCTGTAGCATTCTCCAAAATTGAAATAGGCAAGCCTCACCAACTGTCCATGACTGTGATGTTCATTTGCATGGCTTCAGATATGTCTTCTATCAATGAGTATGCAGCCAATCAGTTCACAAGGAGATATCCCTGGTATATTCATTTATAGTGAATTGCTAACATACATAATCTAATTAACTGGTTCAGTGGGTTGTAATCGATTTACATGTAGAGGCGGATTTTGGTACTAACTTTGTTCTAAGGCCGAAAATGAAGGGGAATTTACTGCTGCACTTCTAGATTCAATAAAGAGTGTATATCCTAATACATGGGATATTTTTTCTTATACTGTATCAGTAATTGTATTATAAGATTCACAATTTTATGTATGTGATACAAGCATATCAGTAACTCTGGTGCAGTTGCCTCCCGGAGAGTATAACCACATTGGGAAAATAAACAGAAAGGAAAGGACTCTCTCTTTTTGTGGGGCACTCTAGAGTGTCCCACAAAAAGAGAGAATCCTTTTTTTTCTGTTTATTTTCCCAATTTGTTCTAAGGCCACCAAGGCACCTGCCTAGGGCTCAACAGGTCCCAAGGGGTTTCATAAATGTTTCATGACCAACCAAAACCTTCCCAGAGCATTGCAGTACTACAGCATGATGTCATGACATCACATGGACCTGCCCAAACTCCCAAAGTTCCTTTGATGTTCTTTGAAAATGTTTGGTCACACAAATTTGTTTCATCCACTGTATGTGGGCAATCAGTTTACTTTGAATTTTACACCGCTATTAAGTCTACTTCCAAAAGACCTAGAACCTAATTCAGATTTGTACGCAATGCCGATATTCACGCAGTTGAACATTTGTCACTAGGTAAATGTGCCAAGGTACTCTATTGATGCCACCTGGAATAAGCACTAAAAATATAGTGCAATGGAATGTTTGAGGGAGATAGGCCCCAAACTACCACCACACTATCCTTATTTAATAATAGATGTGACCTTGTTTGCTAACTACAGTACAGGTATGTTGTTTTATTTTTAATTTAGTAGGAGGCAAGTGGTGACATGTCAGTATGATTTAATTCAGTGGTTCCCAAAATTTCTTGAATCACAGCACATTGTATAATTACCAACCACTAGCACAAGTTTTTCCTATCACTTTGACCATAAATAATTTGATTTGGTCCTTGAACACCATTCGGAGGCACCACTGCAAGAGCCTTGCAGAAACCCAGTGTGCCTAGGCATGTAGTTAGGTAACTACTGGTTTAGTTGATACCTGTTAGAGGCTCATAAACCCATTGTCCCCTTGTTAATAATAATATATATGGTAACATTGTAACTGTGAAATCAAATCAAATCAAAAGGAGATACGCCCAGGTGATAAATAGAATATAATAAAATATCATTATTATTCATATAATAGATTATACAATATGCTGTTCACTTATATAACAAAGGCATAGAGGCTTATTTATCAACTTATATTTTTGGGACACCTTCATATATGTCTAAAAACAATGCCCCCGACCAAACTACTGTATATGGACACCCAATACCCTTACAGTGCACTACAGCCAGGTCAACCTTAATGGAAAGAATGGGTTCTATATTCATACATTACTTTGAGTGATTGTGCAATAAATGCCCCATGAACCAAGTGGTAACTCCCACCTAGCACCATTGGAATCAAACCCATGACACCATCCTAACATAAACCCATACTTCCAAACAAACTGATGGTCCAGTCCTCAAGATGAGATGAGGTCTATGATACTTGGTTCAATAAGTAGTTGAGTTTCCCTAAAAACAAACTACTTGAGGAATCAACACGACCTCTACAAGTATTAAATGGTACATCAAGAAAACAAATGGGTAACACTAAAAAACAAAAATAACCCACCACAAACAGGATCTGAGTCCTGAGCAACCGCCAAGGTGAACAGTGGGTCCATTACTCTTGGTCATAGGCAAATGGGGTATTGGCCAGCCTAAGTCCATTCTGACTTCCTGCATTGACAGCCAATGGCAGCCACCCTCTGGCTATATAGAATATCTACTGTTCAATGTCATTACAAAAAGTCTGAGGTGATCTCTTCCTGGAGACTCCTGGTGAACCTTGGCCTTCTGCTGTCACTCAGCTTAGCCTGCCTTCAGTTGCCATCCTCTGGGATCCTCATCTGTAACTCTGTGGACTCCTGACCTTCCTCGTCTGTCACTAACTTCTGGCTAGCTCCGTTTGTCTGCAGTGTCTTTGTCTAATCACTCACCTCTTCTTTGGCTCCTCATCACCATCAATAAACACAATCTTTCAGTTCTTTAATTCTGGACCCAATTACCAATATCGGCTCATCCAGAGTCATGTTATTCCTGCAATACACATGAATTCATCCAATCCATCACCTGTGACAATCTGTAACAGGAATGTAAAATTGAAAAACTATAATATTAAGGAAAAGCCTGTTGCACAGGTTACCCAGGGCTGCTGCAAGATATTTTGGCATACTATTCAAAACTTCAGCTAACTGCTCCCACCACCAACACACACACCCACACACACACACCAATACCGACTTTCCAGGACCTCAGGTGACAGTGTGGAAATGTTGCCTTACAAGTTTAACACTTACCGTTTGCATTAAGTTCAACAAAGATGGAGTGGGAAATGAGAAGGGTGCAGGGCTGGCCCCGGAGAAGTGTTCAGCACACAGTAAATAGCCACACACTGTAGGTGCGTGCAAGGTAGGGGAGAGCCCTGGAGGCAAACTCTGACGGACATTCCCCCTAGTCCCCACCGCCAACTTCCCGTTCCGATATCGAAGGGAATGATAACACAGTAGTTTAAAGCTTCAATGTTGATTTTAGATTTTTTTTTAAACTACTTTCATCTTTTAAAGTTGTACAACAGTTTTCCAAAGCTGATGGACTGGCTGCCGGGTGTCCACAGAACAATGTTTGAAAACTCCAGAAGAATTCTGAGCTTTATAAGAGAAACGTTTACGAAACAGAAGGAAGAATTTGATGTGAACGACCAGAGGAATCTGATTGATGTGTTCTTGGCTAAGCAGCTGGAGGTAACAATTACATCCTTGCATTTAGCATTAATATAAGTGTACAGTATGTAAATGGTAGGGCCTCCATTCAAGTCCCCAAATTTATGTTTTCAGTGGCGTAGCTATATATGTGGCAGACCCTGCAGCGGCTTGGGGGAGCGGCGCCAGCGGGGTCTCTGGTGGGCACTGCTGGCTGAGACCGACAGGTGACCCAGGCAGCAGTGAGCACTGAGCTGGTCCCCCTGTACATCTCTAATGAGCGGGGACCCAATGTAGTGCATATTGAATGAGCGGGTCCCTGCCCCGTGCATATGTAATGAGTGGGTCCGGCTCATTACATATAAACGGGATGGGGACCTGCTCATTAAACATGCACTGCACTGAGTCCCCGCACGGAGCGGGACCAGCTCATCGCTCACTGCTGCCTGGGTCACCTGTCAGCTCAGCCAGCACCCCCCTAGTCTATCGCCTCGTCCCTTCTTGGTGGGGGGTGGTGGTGGTGGGGTACCGGCATTTTGTTTTGGCAGGGGGAGATACATTTCTAGCTACACCACTGTATGTTTACTAACTATTATCTATAGAAGATCTATCTCTAAAACATCACAAGTCTCTGTCATGTTTAAATATTGTCTATATCACAAAGCTGACATACCAGGCAAACTTCATGTATGACTATATTAACGTGATTGCTAGATCAGGCCAAGGTACAATAATGATATTTACAAACAATAATTTTAAAGGAGATTGTGACAGTGACACCTACAGTTTGTACTGAGAGAGACTTTTCTGTCGGTATATGGACTGATCATAGACTGACTCATGATAGACAGTCATATGGTCGACCACTAATAGTCGACAGTCAAAAGGTTGACAGGGTCAAAAGGTATGAAGATAGACATGGTGAAAAAATGTCGACATGGAAAGGTAGACACATTTTTTTACAAAATTATCAGCTGACATGTGCTGACAGGCGGTATTTCATGCCCTGCCATCCACTAGGGCATGAAGGGAGAATAAAATAGTGTGCCGAGCGCAGCATAGCGAACCATGCGAGGGGACACGATACACTTAGACAGTGTCCATGTCGACCTATGTCAACTTAGACACCCTAAAAACATTAAAAACTCATGTCGAAATTTTTCCATGTCGACCTTTTGTCTGTCTACCTTTTGACCATGTCAACCTTTTACCTGTCTACCTTTTTACCTGTCAACTTTTCACCTGTCGACCTTTTACCTGTCGACATTGTAACTGTCGGTACTTGTGTAGTATCACGGCTCCCATCGCATGCCAAATGTTGTGGCATGAGATGGCATGCGATGTGATGCGATGCTTCCCGTTTTTTGATGCATTTTTTAAAAAATCGCATGCGATCGCATCGCATGCAATTTTGATTACAAATGCATTTAAATTAGTAGGAAACATGTGAAAAGCACCCCAAATGTCATTTTTCACACTGTACCACCCCCACTATCAACGCCAACCCGAAGCGCAGCGAGCGCAGCGAGCCCGCGAGGGGCGGCGGTACGCTTCCTACGACCTTTTCATACCCCCACTATCCACGTCGGAGTTGAGAATAGAAAGTGTGGCGAGCGCAGCAAGCCACCGAGCCCGAAGCGTGATGAGTGGACGCGGACACCTGTGAAGCACACGAGGGGACGCGGATACCTGGGAAGGTATCCGCGTCCTCTCGCAGGGTTCGCCACGCTTCGGGCTCGGTGGCTCGCCGTGCTCGCCACACTTTCTATTCTCAACTCCACACCGACGTGGATAGTGGGGGTATGAAAAGGTCGTAGGACACGTACCACCGCCGCTCACCACGCTTCGGGTTGGCGTTGATAGTGGGGGTGGTACAGTGTGAAAAATGGCATTTGGGGTGCTTTTCACATGTTTCCTACTAATTTAAATGCATTTCGATGCATTTGTGATCAAAATCGCATGCGATGCGATCCGATGCAATTTTTTACTATACGATGCCCATCGTGGGAGCCGTGATACTACACAAGTACCTAACTGTCCCCCATTAGTGGTCGACCATATGACTGTCTATCATGAGTCAGTGTATGTTTTTTACGATAACCTTTCTGTCCAACTCTTGGATCTGGATGCTAATCAGACAGACAAGCAGCTTTTGCTGATTATATACTGTGCATATATACAGCATGCCTATATTCTGTATGTAATTGCAACTGTATCTGCCGGAAAAAAATGTTCTGATATACTGTAGTATTACCCAGCCAAAAAGTGTAACATTATTTGTTATGCAAATACAGTCGCATACAATATGTGTCTAGTCTATACTTTGTTTCTAATTGTGAACATACATTATCTGTATCTGAACATTTTTTTTCCAGCAAATATAGTGACAATTACATACAGACTGTAGACATGCTTTATATCATGTTAATCAGCAAAAGCCGCTTGTGCATCTGATTCGCATCCCAATGCGAATCAGATCCTTTAACAGAGAAATAAATGGAAACATTAAATGTACACTACAGTGTATGAACTATTTTGACAAATCAAAGTATATTTTGCATTTAGAAACTTAAAAATAATATTCAAAAATGTTTATTTATTAGAAATGTGCTCTAATTTTGTAATTGTAAGTTAATTTAAACATTGACGATTATAGCTCACCCAAACAATCCAGCTCTAATTATTTCTAACACTATAGAACTGTTTTGTGTCTGACTTTCAAACTCTGGGGTAGGTGTATGAAGCAGTGATAAGGGAGGAGAAGTGATAAATTGCCTGGTACTTTATCACCAGCCAATCAGCTCCTGACTGTTCCTTAGTAAACCCAGCCTGTAACTTAACAGTCAGGAGCTGATTGGCCGGTGATAAAGAACCAGGCACTTTATCACTTCTCCTCCCTTATCACTGCTTCATACATCTACCCCTATGCTCCCTACACGTTAGAACCAACTTTTTACTGGCTGCACATAGCTTTTTATATCTCTCTCCCCGTGTTCCATTACTATTGGTATGTGATGGTGCACAAGTGGCTGCCTCCATTGCCACAAACAGGGGAAGGGGTGGGTACTAATTACCCAGGCTCGGGCCTTATGGAGGGGTTAATATCCACCAAACCCCTCCTTCCCCCACCGCTGTGGTGAGCCAGGGAGGCTGTTGCCGATTACAAGCAGTCTATTCTGCCTGTGCTGGGGGAGGGAGGTGTAGGAAGGGAGGAATACAACTGATCCTGTCACCTCCAGATTTGCCACTGGCTGAGGAGAATGATAGTGCCCCCCAAAAATATTATTTTGAACAACAATTTGCATAAATGGGCATGGTCAGGCCTCTTGCAATTAGATCATGGCCCCCAAAAATTACCTGGGCCTGCCACAGCTCTCTACATTGGTGGTATTTTAATGTTAAATACGTTGCACCATAGCCACTTGTTGCATAAATGTCATTGTGTGAGTGTTATTTATATGTATATTTCTGTGTAATGACATTCATTCATATTGCACAGGGGAAGCCAGAATCCACTCTGTATTACCACAATGACAACCTGGCTGTAGTGGTCAGCAATCTGTTTGGGGCTGGGATGGAGACCACCTCCACCACACTGAGATGGGCCCTCCTGCTCATGATGAAATACCCAGACATCCAAAGTAAGGAATATATATAATATACTAGTAAGCCCACCCAAAGCAATAGCTTCGAAAGCTAGACTGCTACCATCTGTGTTTATACATGTGTGAGAAAGAGATGTAGTTACACTCTCTGACAGCAGAGACCCAGGGAATCTATTTACTTAGCTTTCAATGCAGTTGTGCACCCACAATTACATATATCTAGCTTTAATGGGGTACTACATACCTCCCCGCTAAGAAAAAAAACATGCATGTCCTCACGCATTAGGTATTTTTGTACTGTAGCACAGTTACATATTCAATAAAAAAAAATGTACTGAACTTTTTACATGCAAGTATCAGTATTACAAATAAGAACTCCTTGTGTACTCCTTTCTGATCTTCTTGGAACAAAATCAATTTTGATACATCAAAAATATCCATTTTTGGAATGGAAACAGATTCTGTTTTCAGGAATTTTCATTCTTGATGCAACTGCACATAAAACCATTTAGAGGGTCATAAAGGAGCTTCCATCAGAACTGCTATTCATAACTTCAGTAGGTCCTCTACTGTAGAATAGCTCTAATGAGGTGGCTCTTGAAGAATTTGCTATCTGAATACATGAATTGGCATGTTCCGATAAACTGGTCTACCTTGTTGTTTGCATCTCGGCTAACTGTTAATCCAACACTTTGCTCTGTAATGTGACACAGAGTACTGCGTTTCTTAGGCTATGTTATATAGCTTAATCTATGAATTTGAGGTACTGTATAGTAGATCTCTGGTAAGGTCATTGCTGATTAGAACCCTCTCTGGAGTAACTTCTATGAGTTTGATAATGACATGGTTGGCCACCATCTGCTTCATATTGCTGCATTGAACTGGGATACCACAAAGGTATAGTAACATTAGCTGCATGTACACCCTTCACTGCACAATATTGAATTAAATGACTCTCCATTCTGTACAATAATACACACAAAAACGAGAGGTAGTGCCGGTCGCACTGGAGGGTGTACTCGATTTATTCACACGGGACCCCTATTCCTAAGTATTTGCTGTAGTGATTATATATTCTTATTCACTCAGTATTCTTCAGGAGGGTGTGCTACCATTGGACACGGAATATAGACAATTTGAAAAAAGAGAGAAAGAGCGTCACTAGGTGGTGCACAGAAAAGAGTTCAATTTTAAATAATACACAAATCAGAAATGCATTCAAGGGGGAAGGGGGACACAGGCACTGCGGATGTACTGGTCCACTAGACCAGTACATCCGCAGTGCCTGTGTCCCCCTTCCCCCCTTGAATGCATTTCTGATTTGTGTATTATTTAAAATTGAGCGTTAACCGCGGGCGCCAGTCGACACTGGTTCCGCACAGTTAGAACAGCGGCGTGTATGGCGCCAACCACCGCTGATTCCTAACTCTAGGGCAGACGGTGTGTCGGAGGTGCTGCATCCTCACACCCCGACACTCTCCAGCTAACCAGCAACTAAACGCAGCCCACGGTCACCCTCTGAGCGGCTTGGTGATTCAGTGTCGGAAACACTATCCGTACACTGCACCTGACCGGCTCGAGGGATTGAAACCATTCACAACAGGCACTGATCCTCTGCGTGACAAATCTGCAAGTAATGTGTCCCGTCCTCTGTTGCCAAAACATATACTAAAGAAATGTGTCCGCCCTACACTGCAGCCACTATATGAACCCATATGTTTTTCTCTGCCGCATGTCGTTTTACAAATAAGCATGCTCACAAGTGGGGGAGATCTCTCCTTGTATGACATACACAGACGATTTACTGAGCTTGCAGAGGCAGTTATTCAATAATAGGTTACAGTGGATACACATTGTGTTACAATTAACGCTCCTCAGATTAAAATTTAAACAAATTAGTGGGAAAGCCAGTACAGGGGGAACTCACTGTGTGAGGATAGAATATCCTTTTTAATTTCCCCGTTTTGTGACATTTCATGTATTTTTTTTATGTCAATATTTCACAAAAACCTTTTAAATAATAATTAAATAAAAGTTACATTTTACGTCTAAACTCTTTTCTGTGCACCACCTAGTGACACTCTTTCTCTCTTTTTTTCAAATTGTACAATAATACCCCTTGCACACCAGAAAATGCAGGAACCCACCCCGGAATATGGTCCAGGGATCATGCCGGGCCATTCCCAATTTGGACCCTTTCACACTACAAAAGTCCCTGCCTTTTCTGGTGTGGGAAGGCGGTGTGAAGGAGGTGGAGAGGCGGCGGAATGGAGGTGGAGGCAGGAAGGAAGTCGAGAGTACTCACCCCAGTTGCTGGTCCTCGGTGCAGGCCAGGGATCCACACAGGTGGCAGGTGTGGATGACAGGTCAGACGGCGGGTGCAAACGACGCAGCTCTGCGGCTGCAGTGAGGGCACTGGAGAGCTGCGTCATCTATATACGCCATCTGTCCTGTCATCTGCGCCCGCCGCCTGTGTGGATCCCCGCCTGACAGCATGCACTGAGGACCGGCATACCATATAAGTACCCATACCCCTTACCCGTTGAACTCGGGAACAACCCTGCTCCATAGCTGGGAAACCAGGAATTTAGGCTGGTTTGAAAGGGGTATATGGAAGCACTTCCTAGGGTTATTCTTCTTGATGACTGTATAATGTACGAAAACCATCTTTGGTGTCATTACGGTTAATGAATCCAGAACCGTGATCCACGTTGAACAATATGACTGTGATGAAAACTTTGTATGTGCTTTCTTTGGAATCTGTATCTGTTGAAATGGGCATGAAATCCCTACATTTCGATACTGTCCTTTCTGTACCTTCAAGGCTAGACCTATACCCCCCCCCCTCCCTATTTTGACTGACCTTGTGGGTTTGAGTCTATCCTTGGGACACTAGTATTTAAAGGGGTTTTCCCAGTTGCATTGTGATTCCACGTGGCCTCTACAAAAACACCTTTGAAAAATAATCTGTGTAGGTCAAAGCAATCCAGGGGCCATGCAAACTTTCTTGATGTGGTTTTCAGCTATCATGCGACGGTCAACAATTGTCCATTTGCCATTCCTTCTGAAACTCCTTATTCATTTTGGCCATTTCCAGGTTGAGTTCCTTGATTTTTGTTTTTTTAGAGCAGTTTTCCCAATCTCAGTAGTCTGGGGACCCCTAACACACCATATGTTAAAGGTCTCCTGTCAATCACATTGCAATTCATCATATATTTTTATTAATTACAGAAAAAGTGCAAAATGAAATAGAAAGAGTGTTAGGATCCGCTCCGCCACAGACAGAGCACAGGAAGCAAATGCCGTACACCGACGCCGTCATCCATGAGGTTCAGCGGTTTGGTGACATTGCACCCAATAATGTTCCACATGCAACAACTCAGGATGTCACATTCAAGGGCTATTTCCTTCCAAAGGTCAGTCTCATATTTGTTAAAGCATATTGTAAGGTTGCAGGTGGGATATACTGTATGTTGGATGTCCACATCAGTATTCATAAAAACAGATGATTGTTGACACAAATCCTATGGAACATAAACACAAACACATTTCACACTTTTAATATTGTAAAATGTGTTTTGTGAAAATATCCTGACTAAGATGAACACTATATAACTAAAACTCTATGCAGAGGGATTGGTGCAGCAAAAGGTTCTCCTCAACTTTCTTCACAAACAGTGAAGTTTCTAAGTAGACAGCCAATCAAGTACATTCTATAGGTGTCAGCTCACTGGTTGCTATGGGAATCTTCTCCACACCCATTTTTTTTCAGGAAGCCCCCCACACCCCCAGAAAATTAGGCACCCCTCCCGCATTCTGCCCATCTCATTAGGAATGCAGAGATAAATACAGGAAATCTGCGCTCCCAGTGGAGGAGTTCGATTCTATGCGAATCACATCATTTAACCCCACCCCTATGCAAATTCATGCCAATCACAAGGGTTTTGTGCGCAAGGGGCTGGGGCCTAATGTTTAGCCCGGTCCGGCCTCTGTCACCACCCACCTGCTTCTCCTCTCCGGCCATCTCCCAGATAAGAAAGCATTGAAGTAGGCAAGTATAAACTGTGCACAGAGCCGATGAAAGGGTTTTTCCAGCCTGTGAGAGACGTGCAGGATTTATATATTCATAATGAGATTCAGTTATTAATCATGTTTATTTGTTATATAATGGACACTTTGTAAATGACCGTTTTTTCCCCCAGGGGACTACTGTGATGCCAATACTGACCTCTGCTCTGCATGATGTCGCCTACTTTGAAAAACCAGACGAGTTTTACCCAGAACATTTTCTCACCCCAGAAGGACATTTCAAGAAGATTGAGGCCTTCATACCATTCTCAATGGGTAACAAGAGTTCTGATCAAATTATATTTCCATTAATAGACAGGAACACCTGTAAATATTACTATATATTAAATAATTCAAAAGTCATATTGGCGCTTCTTGGACCCACCCACCCCGGGCGCCCAACGCAGCCCAGCATAATCCTTGCCCAGTTTTTGTTTTCTTAACTCACCTGCCCCGGCAGCTCACCAGGAGTTTGCATGGAATAAATCACATGCAATTTATCTCATGTAAAATATGGCACGTCAAGTGCCAAATCGTAAGTGAGCCTCCCAAGGAGCTGCCGGGGGAGATCAAGGGAAATTGGGTGGGGTCAGTGTATGGGGGCCTTAAAGTTTGATTTAGAGACCGTGGAATGTAATGATTGACTGACCTTAATCTCCATTGCCCTTTTTAATAGATTACCTTTACAATAATAATGGCTATAATAGCTCTACATTCAAAGAATGGCAAATATAGTAGGTCTGCTGATATTAGTCTGATTCTACAGTACATACTTTATTATGTGATTATACATCCTGTATTTATAGTATATTTATTTTCCCTACAAAAGGCATTTTTAGAGGCTAATAGAAGTTTAACACCTTTGGTGGTATGCCCGGAAATTCTCCGGGATGAGTTGCGCTGCTGTGGGTGGCAACCCCGGAAAATTTATAGGCATACCGCTGAATGGTAGGTGTACACCAGTGGTGCATTCATTGGTGCACCACCCTTATGGCCACTCCTCCCCACCACCACCAATCGCACCAGGCTCTCCCCACCACCACCGATCGCTGAGCGCACAAAGGGCCTTCATTACCAGGAGAGGCCCAGGGGAGCAGTTGAAGGGACCAGTGGCAGTCCCTGAATTGCAAGTAGAAATGGAGTGACTTTGTGAATGGGTGCGCTTATATGAACACCGTTTAGCAGCTAGATATACAGTTCTTAAGGTGCCATCCAATAACACCTAACAACAGCAACAGTACAAAAGAAAAAGGAACTGTTCTCCAGCGCTCAGGTGGTTCCCATCAAATAAATCACCATTAAAGTGATTAAATGAATGTCTTAAAGTTATATCACCATAAAATCCTTTCCATAGGCGATAGGTTAATACATCCAAATGAATACTCCTCCTCCACAAGCGGTGCCATAGAATAAAAAGAAAAAAAACAGATAGTGCAGACTGATAAACACTTATCTATTTTAATCAAGGTGTACACTTACAATTATGGGGGAGTATAAAAACACATGGAAATCCACAACCCAGGGCAATGCAGGAAACAGGGCAGTCTCAGCGGCAGGGCAATCCAGTCTAGATCTGGTCAGAGTCCTTCCTGCTGAATGTCCGAAATTCCACAAAGGTCCCAGGTCCAGATTTAAACAAATGGCAATGGTTAAGAAGCGCTAAACGCGTTTTGGATCAGATTGATCCTTCGTCAGGACGCTACTGACGAAGGATCAATCTGATCCGAAACGCGTTTAGTCCATGTGTATTAGGATATGTATTGTATAACAATATGCAATTATATGAAACATAGTGGGTGCTATTATTACATAATATTAGAGACTGACAGGAACAGAGATGCCTTGACATGGCTGGTGACTTAATAATTTATTGGTAAACTGAGATTTATTTATATTACCATGTACTATTAAGGGAGGTATTGAATCTGGGATTCCCACTGTCGGAACATCCCGACCGTTGGAATCAAGGCCCGTTTTCACTCTGCTCAACAGATACTCGACAGGCGGAATTCAATGTTAGAAGATTATATAAATCAGGCGCAACCAAAAGAGAAAATCCAGAGGAAAAAATTATAAAAAATACATAAATACTGTATGTAAACAAAAATAATCTTTGTTTTTTGCAATGCTCTAAAGATTATTATTAATATGCTGCTCCCAGAAAAAGCTGGACAGATTATTAAAACAATTAATTGAGAGAGCTGCCTGTGTTGATATAGAAGTTTTTTTAATTAAATATATTTTCATAAGAATAATGATAATACATGCACAGTAAAATAATAATATTCACGAGGTAATAATCACAAAGGTATTATATTCAATCTTAATTAATTTCTTCCACACTAGATATAAGTACTAGGGTTAGTTAAAAATAACAACACGTTACAGATGGTGTAATGGTTAACATTACTGCCTCACAGCGCTGAGGTCATGGGTTCCATTCCCACCATGGCCATAAATATGAGGAGATATTAGGGGGGAAATTTACCAATATGAAAAACCTAGTTTTTCGTATTGGTATTTCCCCTACGGCTGCATACGGCTGTTTCAGTCGTATGCAAAGTCGTGTTCCGGAGGGGAAATTACAAAGCAGTCATATACGACTGCTTTGTAACCCTCCGATGGTGTAACCATTCGTATTAGCTGGCCATATATACGGCTGCTAATACGAATTCGTACAGGCAGTCTGCACGGATCAGTCAGATCCATGCAGGCTGCAGTGTGTAAAAAAAAATAGAAAAATAAATAAATTTAAAAAACAATCGGCGTGGGGTCCCCCCTACAGCCATAACCAGCACCAGGCTGACAGAGCCGGGGCCGGTAATTAAAAATCAGGGAACCCGACAAATAGGGGTTCCCCGATTTTTAACAACCAGGCTCCAGGTCCGGGGCTGGTTCCCAAAATACGGGGGACAAAATGACTAGGGGTCCCCCGTATTTCAAGAACCAGCCCCAGGCACAACCAGTCGGATTCAGTATTGAATCCCGGCGGTCGGGATCCCGGCGTTCAGAATCCCGACGCCGGAATCCCGACCGCCGAAATGCCGACAAGGGGGGGACGTGGATCGCCCCCCCTTGCGGGCTCGCTGCGCTCGCCACGCAGCGGGCCCGGTGCCTCGCTACGCTCGGCACACTAATTTATTCTCCCTCCAGGGGTGTCGTGGACACCCCAGGAGGGAGAATGTGTCGGCATTTCGGCGGTCGGGATTCCGGCGTCGGGATTCTGAACGCCGGGATCCCGACCGCCGGGATTTTAACTGCATCCCCAACCAGCCAGCAGGGTAATGCCACAGCCGGGGGGAGACTTTTTATACAAGTCCCCCCGGCCAAAGCATTAACCCTACCGACCAGTCATCCTGGCCAGGGGCCCTGGGGGAGTGGGGACCCCCCCAATAAAGGGGTCCCCCCCTTCAGGACTTACCTGACCAGGCTGAAGCCTGGTGCTGTCCTCGATGCCCCTGGGCGGTGGGCATCGAGCTGATAAATGGTGTAAAAAAAAGATTAAACTATTGTATTGCATTCGATACTGTCTCATGGCAGTATCTGGAAAAAGTCCTGCAACACAGGGGATTTGGGATTAACTTTAGAGAGGTAGTGAAGATATTTTACACCACCCCAGTTACATCGCTTATGATAAATGGCCAAAAAAGTAGAAACATAGAAATGTCTAGAGGAACAAGACAGGGCTGTCCCCTATCACCCCTCCTTTTTAATTTAATATTAGATCCAATGCTACGTATAATACAAAACTGGACCCCACTTAAAGGTATCCAAGTGGGAGCCCAGACCGTTAAAATAACAGCCTTTGCAGACGATCTCCTGCTTTATATGGCAAATCCGGAGGAATCTCTGAAACCTCTCATGAAAAAGCTAAAAGAGATTGGTACTCAATCTGGGTTTGGGGTAAATTTCGAGAAATCAACTGCAATGACCCTAGACACCAAATGCATTAAACCCAAGTGGGCACAAGACGTAAACCTAAAATGGGCAAAAGAAGGATTTAGATATCTAGGGGTGTATCTCCCCAAAGACATAACGCGCCTACATGACTTAAACATAAACAACGCTATAAACCAATTAAAAAAAGAGATCAGAGGCTGGAAACATCTAAAATTGTCATATACAGGGAGATTAAATTTATTAAGAATGATATCATTACCTAGACTGCTGTACCCTCTCCAAAATCTGCCTCTTCTGCTAACACAGAAAAACACAGCTGAAGTAAACAAACTGTTCCGTGACTTCATTTGGAAAGATAAGAAGGCAAGAATTAGCCTAATTAAGATGCAACAGAAACGTAACAATGGAGGTTTTAACTTCCCAAACGTGACGTGGTACAACCAAGCAGCTGTGCTGAGGCATTTGAGGGATTGGATACAGCAGTCAGAAATTTACACAAATACATCTTTAGAACAAGAGTTTACAGGGGATATTAATCTTGTTAATTTCTTACACTTAGAAAAATCAAAAATAGATCCGGAGATAATGAGTAACCCACTATTAATGTCCTTGAGAATAGTAATAAAAAAAAAAAAAAAAACTATTGTCTAATACTGGGGCACTATGAGTCCCAGCAAGCCTCCCCCGCAAGCTGGGACTTGGAGAACCACAAGTCCCAGCCTGCGGGGCATTAAAGGGCCCGCTGGGTCTTGTAGTGCCACAGTATTAAAAATAGTACAATAAAACACACTGACACATACTTAAAATAAAACTTTAATACATACAGTACAAAGCCCACACATACTAATACTTACCTATCTTTTTTCCGTAGGTAGCCCTGGTCCTGTGTCGTCTTCTGGTCCTGTGTCGTCTTCTGGTCCATGTCGACGTCGCTGTCCATGTCGGCGATGGCGTCCCCGTCCGGATCCGACGAAATTCATGGAGTAAGCTGTGGAAGGAAACCATACTCACCTGTCCCAGGGCGACGTAGTCCAGGTAAGGGTCTTGGCAAAAAAACAAACCGAAACCAGCCGGACAGCAGGAGCCGCACGGTGTTTGTGTACATCGTGCGGCTCCGCCTCCCGAATGCCGCTATTGGCCGCCTTGCGGCCTAGCGGCCAATCAGGAGCCGCTAGGCCGCAAGGCGGCCAATAACGACATTCGGGAGGCGGAGCCGCACAATGTACACAAACACCGTGCGGCTCTCTGCTGTCCGGCTGGTTTCGGGTGTTGTTTTTTTTTTTTGCCAAGACCCTTACCTGGACTACGTCGCGCTGGGACAGGTGAGTATGGTTTTCTTCCACAGCTTCCTCCATGGATTTCGTCGGATCCGGACGGGGACGCCATCGCCGACATGGACAGCGACGTCGACATGGACCAGAAGACGACACAGGACCAGAAGACGACACAAGACCAGGGCTACCTACAGAAAGAAGATAGGTAAGTATTAGTATGTGTGGGCTTTGTATGTATTAAAGTTTTATTTTAAGTGTGTGTCAGTGTGTTTTATTGTACTATTTTTAATACTGTGGCACTACAAGACCCAGCGGGCCCTTTAATGCCCCGCAGGCTGGGACTTGTGGTTCTCCAAGTCCCAGCTTGCGGGGGAGGCTTGCTGGGACTCATAGTGCCCCAGTATTAGACAATAGTTTAATCTTTTTTTTACACCATTTATCAGCTCGATTCCCACCGCCCAGGGGCATCGAGGACAGCACCAGGCTTCAGCCTGGTCAGGTAAGTCCTGGAGGGGGGGGACCCCTTTATTGGGGGGTCCCCACTCCCCCAGGGCCCCTGGCCAGGCTGACTGGTCAGTAGGGTTAATGCTTTGGCCGGGGGGACTTGTATAAAAAGTCTCCCCCCGGCTGTGGCATTACCCTGCTGGCTGGTTTGGCCTGGGGCTGGTTCTTGAAATACGGGTTCCCCTAGTCATTTTGTCCCCCGTATTTTGGGAACCAGCCCCGGACCTGGAGCCTGGGGCTGGTTGTTAAAAATCGGGGAACCCCTATTTGTCGGGTTCCCTGATTTTTAATTACCGGCTCCAGGCTCTGTCAGCCTGGTGCTGGTTACAGCTGTGGGGGGGACCCCACGCCGTTTTTTTTTTCTATTTTTTTATACTAAAGCCTGCACGGATCTGACTGATCCCTGCAGGCTTAAAGCAAATACGACAGGGAAAGCAAGGTGTATTTTCCTGTCGTATTTGCGTGGGTGTTTTACACCACTTAGCAGCCGTATTATCAGTACGGCTGCTTAGTACATCAGGAACCACCATTCTTTTGAATGGTGATTTCTGTCGTATTCTATCGATGGTGTAGACATTCGTATTTGTAAATACAAATACGAATGTTCCATCTTTAGGAATACGAATTGTTATATTTTTGGGATTGTAAATCCCGAAAATACAAATTCGTAAAAAAAAGGTGTATTTCTCCCTACGAATACACCTTTTTTCTACGAATCCATTTTGGTAAATGTCCCCCTAGATGTATATTCTACCCTTACTTGCGTGGGTTTCCTCTAGGTACTCAGTTTCCTCCCACAATCCAAAAATATACTAGTAGGTCAACTGGCTTCCAACAAAATTAAACTTAGAATGTCTGTGTGTGCGTGTACATTTGTGGTAGGGAATATTGTACGACCCCCATAGAGGGAGAATAGAATAGGTGGCGAGCGTAGCGAACCAGCAAGTGGCTTGCCACGCTGTCTGAGTCTGGCCAGTTGGGATCCCGACTGTCGGAACCCTGTACCACACCCATTGCACATGCTTTATCAACATCCCCATTAAGGAGCTCCCCCATTCCACAACTGACTACCATCTTTGCTGTATGGACCATACGGGGTAAAAGCAAGGGAACTAACCTTTGTGTGGTGCCAAATAACCATCAATAAATTTGATGAACTATTCTCTCAAATATACAGCCAATTTAATTTCAATGCCGGCAGGGTGACTGAACTTTTTGCATAACTTATAACTGGATATATGTTGTTATTATTTTTAACAAACACTAATACCTATATCTAGTGTGGCAGAAGTGAATTAAGATTGAATATAATACCTTTGTGATTATTATGTTACTGTGTATGTATTGTCATTATCATTATCTTTATTCTTATAGATCGTTTTTCATTAAATATATTTTCATATCAACACAGTGCGCTCTCTCAATTAATTGTTTGAATTCAATGTTCAATGGATTGTCTAGAAATGGTCGTGAACTTGACATTCTTCAGCCGTTTCCGACAAAACAGATCTGACTTGTTTTAAAGTCACATCTGTTTTGTTGAAATTCAAAAAAGTTTTCAATGTCTACACTTTATGTAATGAGTACTGAACATATAGGGTGTGGCATGACTACCCAACAGGGGCGATCCTGGCGGTCAATATCCCAACGTCGGAATCCTGACAGAGCTCTGATAGGGGGGCGAGAGCAAAGAAGTTCTGTAAGGGCCAGATTATGCTCTCTAAGCTCGCCACAGGTTTTATTCTTCCTCTATGGGGGTCGTGGACCCCCACAAAGGAGAATAGTTCCTGTCAGTTGGGATCCCCCCTGTTGGACCACCGGCAGTTGGGATTCCGATGTTGGGATACTGACAGTCGGGATCCCCCCTGCCGGGCAGTCTTCCAGCACCTGAACATATAAAGAACTTAATTAGTAGTGTTTACATCTAACCTATTTCCTTAAGATATTTTTTCTATAAGTATCCCTAACCCCTTTATAGAGTATGTTTTAAATTATTAATATGCATGATATGGCCTTTTTCTCTTTGTTAAACAGTATATCACATTCACTTGTGTGAGAAGGCCTATGTAAGGACCACATTAAGTACCCATAGCGGTGCCATTAGATTAAATTATTTAGATTGACTGATAAGTCACATTCAGTAGCAGTTCATTTGTGCAGATAAATAAATGTAGTATTAATGGTAGTATAAATATTAATTAATGGAATTTAAAATTATAAGATTAAAAACACATTGCCAACACTATTTTTTTTCTTTGGAAATTGTTGGTTAAGTTTCTGTTGGTCAAACATGAGAAGTAATTATTCAACTGTATAGGTCATTGGTACAACCTCATCTAGAGTACTGTGTTCAGTTCTGGAGGCCATATCTCCAGAAGGGTATAAATACATTAGAGACTGTATGCAGAATGGCAACTAAAATGGTGCATGGCCTACATCCCAAAACTTACCAGGGAAGACTAAAAAATCTTAATATGTATAGTTTAGAGCAGAGAAGGGAAAGGGGTAACATGATAGAAACTTTCAAATATATCAAGGGTTTTAACAAGGTACAAGTGGGAGACATTCTTCACAGGAAGAGGAGCAACAGAACACGGGGACATGCACTGAAACTAGATTGAGGAAGATTCAGGGGAAATTTGACGAAGGATTGCTTCACAGAATGAGTAGTGGATAAGTGGAATAGCCTCCCACCAGAGGTGGTAGAGGCAAATACAGTAGAGCAATTCAAACATGCTTGGGAGGATAGGCATATTGATATCCTTACATAGAAATAAGGATCAGATATGGTTTGTGGTAACATGTTTAAAAAAGAAGCAGACTATAGTAGATGGGCCAAGTGGTTATCTGCCGTCAAATTCTATGTTCCTCACAGTATGTTTCTATGACACAAAGTAGTAGAAAATAGGAAAACTGCATTCTAAATGTAATAGGAAAACAACCTCTAGTATTTACACTGCATTTCCTATTTTTGTTTGTCCCAGGTAAAAGAAGCTGTGCTGGAGAAAACCTGGCCAATATGGAGCTGTTCCTGTTTTTCACGTCGCTGCTGCAGAACTTCACCTTCCAGGCCCCTCCCGGAGCACTGCTGGACCTCACCCCTGCAGTGGGTTCTACTAATGCCCCCAAACCTCATGAGATCTGTGCTATACCTCGTAACTAGAACTTTTTTTCAGACATATCCATTAAAAATTACTGTACAGTGGATGTCAAGAGTTCAAGTCCGAGTTCCATTTTGCCAGCAGAGATGTCCAGTGTTGGTTGTTATCATAGCATTTGTCTATAATTAACTGATACAAATATTTTAATTTATAAACATTAGTAGTCATAAATGGTAAAAAATAAACGACAGGTTATTTGAGTCGATAAAACCTTGGAATTTAGTGTGTATGCAGAGGTTATCCCAGTGGCTAGGAAGTGTCTTATCTGAAAGTACATGAATACGTGTGTCCTAGATAAAGTAAACCTTTGTGAGAGGTCGGTAACGGAAAACATTGTGCCCCCTGGGTCAAAGATCTTATTTGAAGTGTCCAGGCCCTTTTATTTCCAAGTGAGGAAGTGGGAATTAAGTAGTGATGGGGGAAATAGGGGTTTCCCTCTTTCCCCCCAGGTCCTCTCTATTTATACGGTGTCCTGAATCGGTGCCGCTGGAGGAATCTGTGAAGTGATCGAGATGTTTGAGACCCCGACTTGGCCCAATTTAACCTCACTTGTGACTCTGTGTCCTCCAAAAGCCACTGGAGGAAGTGAGGTAGGGCAATGTAGGCAAACAGTGAAAAAGTCCTCTTTAGATGGTGGAAAATTTCACCTAGAGTTCATCACCTGAGGGCATTCAGGTGATAGAAATTGAGAGGAGAGCCGCAATAGGTCCAATAGGAAATTCCACAGTTGGTGCAATAGTCAAATTAAGACAAGATGGTGGGGCAATTGTATTGAGTCCAAATCCAAATCCAGGAGTGGGAAACACCTGACGCATTTCACTACTGGCTGTAGCTTTATCAAAGGTACCTTTGATAAAGCAATCTAGCAGCTGCTTTGGAAGAACCAGCATATATCACAGGCAATGTTCCCTCTAATTTTACGAAGCCTGTGTGCGGCAAAAGATTTTGGCTGTGCAACTTTGGAAGGAAATTTTAATTTTTGTGCGTCACTGATATATAACTGGAAAATGACGCTCAGCATTTGTGTTAACTTTACTTCAAAATGATATTAAACATTCAAAACACAGCACACAATGTAGTTAATGGGTGAAACACACATTAATTGAGTCCACCACTTCAAAAAGGGACCACTGTTGCTTTGTGCGCTCTGTTGTAATGTCTGTGCGCACGCTCGTCGAGTTGTGTGCGCGCGCACGTGCGCACAGCTTAGAGGGAACACTGATCACAGGCGCCTTTTTATTTCTTTCTCTTTTTGTCTACTTTTTTTAACACGCCCACTAAATGCCCAGTTACCACGCCAGGACGCTTACTTCCTGTCAATCGCCATGTGAAGGCAATGCGCACGTCATTGTGGTCTATACACATGTGTAGTTCATCAAGAATTGGTTTCTGTGCAAATTCCCTCAGTAGCGTTCAGGTCTGAATTGGGCCCAATATCCTTTGAGCTGGTGTTTTCTGGAATCTTAACAAGTTTAGGTTAAGAGTAAATCTTTGTTATCTGGGAAGATTATTCCTCCCAACATATAAAATAATAATAGTTGCTATCGTGGTTGCTACCCAGGTCGCGAAGGCATAGAGGATGTACCCAGCCGGCAGCTACTGGTCCCCTTTTCACATTAGCCCTCATCTACCAGAAGATGCTATAACCAGAACCAGGCAGAGTGAGAAGACATCTACCAGACATTTTGGAAATTAACTGACAGAAATACGCATAAAATAGGCGTATTCGTATAAAAAATACACCTATTTATGCGTATTCATATTTTCAGCATTTACCCTGCCAAAAATACAGCAATTAATATTCATGGCACATTCGTATTCATCATAAAAAGAATACAAATCGGAATCACCATTCAAAAGAATGGTGATTCATAATTTACTAAACGACCGTATATGCCGAGAATTAGTGGGATATGGCCGCTAACTGCCGGTAAAATACGCCTGGAAAATACACTTCATTTTTCAGGCGTATTTGGCAGAAGCCTCCACGGATCAGTCAGATCCGTGCAGGCTTCAGTGCAAAAAAAAATTGAAAAATAATTTAAAAAAGAACGGCGTGTGCTTGCGCCCCCCACCACCACCACCACCACCACCACCACGGTCATAACCGGCCCCAGGTTTAAAGAGACGGTCCTGGTTTTAAAAAAACAGTGACCAATTTAATGGGTTCCCTGTATTTTTTAAAACCAGTACCAGGCCCAAGGGCTGGTTCTGGTTCACAAAATATGGGGTACAAAATGTATTTTGTGAACCAGGCCCAGCCAGCAGGGTAATGCCACAGCCAGGGGACACTTATTTTATAAGGTCCCGCGGCCAAAGCATTACCCCCTGACTGCTCAGCCTGGGCAGGGGTCCTGGGGAAGTGGGGACCCCCCCCCCCAATGTAGGGTTTCCTCTTCCAGGGCTGTCAGGGCTGTCCCCGGTGGCCCTGGGCTGTGGGTAACAGGCTGATAAATGTGTAAATGTATGGTAAATGTTATTACCATACATCTGATACAATGTTTGGCCTGGTGCAGTGCAGTGGATGTAATGCATTTGTTTTGAGGGAGACATTGTGGAGACTCGGCTGCTGTCCAATCTGCAAGCAATTTTCTTTGCTGCAGGAGGAGATAGCTAAACTGCATAATGAGCTACGTAGGATGTCTGTGTCCTTGCAACCACCACTGCCTCAGAGAGCCCCCAGAAGACATTCTGCCTGGACTGCTGTGGGCTCTGAAAGGCAGAGACTGACAGAGGGCATCAGACACATTCCCCAAGTGGTCACACTGCAAAACTCATATGCTGCTCTTGCAGGGTTGGAATGTATGACCAACATAGGCAATAAAGAACAGGAAGATATGAGGACTTCTACCTCTTCTAACTGTAGGACCAGGAAAATTTCACCTCCAAAAAGGACTGCACTTCTTTTGGGAGATTCCATAATTAGAGGAGTTAATATGGGAAATGATACTAAAGTAGAGAAACAAGTAAGGTGCTTACCTGGAGCCACAGCTCCAAGAGATAAAGAACGCATGCTAAGAATTGTAAAGGCAGCAAGAAAAGATGGGGAGGTGGATGTCATCGTCCACCTTGGCACAAATGACCTGGTTAATGCTGAAGTCATGGCCGTAAAAGATGAATTTAGAAAGTTAGGAACTGCTCTAAAACAGGTGGCAACCACTGTAACTTTTTCAGAAGTATTGCCAGTACACCAAGGGGAAGATAGAACTCTGAGAATTAGAAACTTCAATGTTTGGCTAAGGAATTGGTGCAACGAGGAGAGATTTGGATATTTAGGTCAAAGTCAAGCTACCTGGCAAGACAGAGCCTTATATAAAAGTGATGGCCTGCACCCATCTTCAAGGGGAATGAGAATATTAAGTGAGAAGTTTGGAAGCTTCATAAGCAACTATTTAAACTAGCAGAGGGGGGCAGTGAACCAAATAAGATTGAAGAAATCTGCTCCCCCAACCTAGAGGTATTGTCTCTGCAGGCAAATGGAACAGAAAGCCTATCCACTGCAACAGAAGATAATGCCGATCAAAACCGAATAGATATAGGCAGAAAGATGAACATAGCTAGCAGCAGGAGAAGCACAAACACAACTTTAAGAGCTATGTGTGCAAATGCTAGGAGCTTAGGAAATAAAATCCCAGAACTAATTGCAATAATGACAAGGGATGAACTGGATATTGTGGCTATTACAGAGACATGGTGCAATGAAAATCATGACTGAGACATAGCTATACCAGAATATACTTTATTTAGGAAGGACAGAATGGGAAAAATTGGAGGTGGGGTTGCAATATATGTGAAAAAATATATAAAGACTACCTTAATACAAAGTATTGAAGAAAAAACGGAGGCCCTTTGGGTGACCATAGAAACAGGGGAGAAGGCGATTCTTCGTATAGGGGTGATCTACAGACCACCAGGTCAGGAAGAGGAACTAGACAAGAGCCTATTGCAGGACATCAATAAAATGGCATTAAAAGGAGAGGTGATAATCATGGGAGACTTTAATCTACCTGATGTAAACTGGGAGCTGCCTGTTGCAAGTTCCACCAGAAGTAGGGACATGCTGAATTCCTTGCAAGGAGCATCCCTCCAGCAATTGGTGAGGGAGCCCACTCGTAAGGACGCAATATTAGACTTAATACTTACAAATGGTGACAGAATATCTGACATAAATGTGGGTGAAAATCTGGGATCCAGTGACCATCAAGCAGTATGGTTCAAAATAAAGACAGAGACTGACTCATCGCACACAAAAACAAAGGTGTTAGATTTTAGGAAGGCTGATTTTGTAGAGATGGGAAACTCTGTAAGGGATTCTTTGGCAGAGTGGAAGAACTTGGAAGGAGTGCAGGATAAGTGGGAAAAATTAAAAAGTGCAATTCTAAAAGCAACAGAACTTTGTGTCAAAAAAGTTAGGAAAAACACAAGAAAAAGAAAGCCATTGTGGTTTGCAAAAGAAGTAGCAAGTATTGTGAAAGCAAAAAAGTTGGCCTTTAAGAAATTTAAGCAGACGCAGAAGAATGAGGACAAAGAGGTGTATCTTGTTAGACAGAAGGAGGCTAAGAAGGTAATCAGATGTGCAAAAGCACAGGCTGAAGAGAAAATGGCCCAGTCAGTGGGTAAAGGGGGAAAACTTTTTTTAGGTATATAAGTGAAAGGAGAAAAACAAAAAGTGAAATAATTAGACTGAAGACAGAGAGTGGAAGTTTTCTTGAGGGGGACAATGTAATAGCAGATAATATTAATAATTATTTCTGCTCAGTATTCACTGCTGAAAGAGAGGGGAAGGGGCCACAGTTAAGTTGCAAGTATAGTCAGAAAACTGAGGGAGAGACAAGTACATTTACAGAGGAGAAAGTCCTCACAGAACTCTCAAAACTGAAAGTGGATAAATCAATGGGGCCAGATGGGATACATCCAAGGATACTAAAAGAGCTTAAAGGGGAGCTGGTAAAACCAATAACAGAATTATTCAACCAGTCACTAGCTACTGGAGTAATCCCAGAGGACTGGAAAACAGCGAATGTAGTCCCACTGCACAAAAGTGGAAGCAAGGAAGAGGTAAGCAACTATCGACCAGTGAGCCTTACTGTACATCAGTAGTAGGGAAATTGATGGAAACACTCTTAAAACAAAGAGTTGTAGAATATCTCAAAACCAGCAATTTACAGGATCCAAAACAGCATGGGTTTACTGGGGGAAGATCATGTCAAACAAATCTTATTGACTTTTTTGACTGGGTGACTAAAGTAATAGATCAAGGTGGGGCTGTAGATGTAGCTTATCTAGACTTTAGTAAAGCTTTTGACACTGTCCCACATCGCAGACTGTTAAATAAACTTGAAAGCTTGGGATTGGATTCTAAGATAGTTGAATGGATAAGAGCGTGGTTGCAGGACAGAAAACAGAGAGTTGTAGTAAATGGAGTACAGTCAAAGGAGGGAAAGGTTACAAGTGGAGTACCCCAGGGATCTGTACTTGGACCGGTGCTTTTTAATATCTTTATTGGTGATATTGCAAATGGAATTGAGGGTAAAATGTGCCTTTTTGCAGATGACACAAAGGTATGCAACAGGGTAGACACACCAGGAGGGGTAAAACAAATGATTGAGGATCTAGGCAGATTAGAGAAATGGTCAAGAGAATGGCAACTACAGTTTAATGCCAAAAAATGCAAAATCATGCACTTGGGTCTCAGAAATCCAAAGACTCAATATAGTATAAATGGCACTACAATGGAAACTACTGAGGAAGAGAGGGATCTAGGTGTCACTATTTCAGGGGACTTAAAAGCAGGTAGGCAATGTAACAAAGCAATGAAGAAGGCAAGTCAGATGCTTGGTTGCATAGGGAGAGGTATCAGCAGTAGAAAGAAAGAAGTAATAATGCCACTGTATAGGTCATTGGTACGACCTCACCTAGAGTATTGTGTTCAGTTCTAGAGGCCATATCTCCAGAAGGATATAAATACATTAGAGACTGTACAAAGAAGAGCAACTAAAATGGTGCATGGCCTACATCACAAAACGTACCAGGAAAGACTAAAAGATCTTAATATGTATTATTATTTATTTATTATTTATTAGCAGTTTCTTATATAGCGCACACAGATTCCGCAGCGCTTTACAGAGAATATTTGACCATTCACATCAGTCCCTGCCCCAGAGGAGCTTACAATCTATATTCCCTACCACATGTACACGCACACACAGACATTCTAGGGTTAATTTTGTTGGGAGCCAAATTAGCCTAGCAGTATATTTTTGGATTGTGGGAGGAAACCGGAGTACCCGGAGGAAACCCACGCAAGTACGGGGAGAATATACAAACTCCGCACAGTTAGGGCCATGGTGGGTATTGAACCCATGACCTCAGTGCTGTGAGGCAGTAATGCTAACCATTACACCATCCGTACTGCCCCATGTATACTTTAGAGCAGAGAAGGGAAAGGGGGGACATGATAGAAACTTTCAAATATATCAAGGGCTTTAACAAGGTACAGGTGGGAGACATTCTTCACAGGAAGAGGAGCAACAGAACACGAGGACATGCACTGAAACTAGAGGGAGGAAGATTCAGGGGAAATGCGAGGAAGAATTTTTTCACAGAAAGAGTAGTAGATAAGTGGAATAGCCTCCCAACAGAGGTGGTAGACGCAAATACAGTAGTACAATTTAAACATGCTTGAGATAAGCATATTGATATCCTTACAAAAAAATAAGGATCAAATATGGTTTGAGGTAACATGTTTAAAAAAAGGGGCAGACTAGATGGGCCAAGTGGTTCTTATCTGCCGTCAAATTCTATGTTTCTATGTTTCTTAAAAATAGTAATAAACCAGGAGGGCACCGCCGTAGTTGTATTATCCTTATTGGAGCGCCGGACCCCAGCATGACATATATATATATATATTGCTTTAATGGGGCTCACCTGTTTCTAAAATTTATTTTGTTAGAATTCTGACAGTCGGAATGCTATACCACAGCCACTCAGACTACAGTCAATGAGAATCCCCAAATCCTTCTTCAATAATTATTACCCTGCCAGCTCACTGGCTTTCAAAAGCAGGTTTTTCTCTGAGGACTAAGGGCCTGATTCTGGTTCACTCGCAAAAGCAAACTCATTCTTTAATGGACAAAACTAGGTGCACTGCAGGTGGGGCAGATGTTACATGTGCAGAGAGAGTTAGATTTGGGTGTGGTTTGTATTTCAAACTTATACTTACAGTATATTGTAGTGTAAAAAAGCAGCAGTTAGTATGTACCCAGCACAGGAACAAAATAACTCATAGGCTGCAATTTTTTTTTTAATTAATAAAAATATGCATTTTTTTTTCCAAAAATCGCACATGTATTAGGGTGGGACTTGCAGTAAAAAATTGCATGTGTTGCTCTGACCTGAAAAATCGCAACTCAAAAATCGCATCCAGAGGTTTTCCCATGTAAAAGTCTACAAATCGCACACATAACGTAACAAAAAATCATCAGAGATGAGTGAGGTTGCATGCTTCTGCTTGGAAAAGTGTTAAGTAAGTAGTTAAAAAAAAGGGGGTCCCCCCTCCCCCCCCCCCAAAAAAAAACAAAAAAAATTATAACCAGCCCCGTGCTCTTTGAACCAGTCCTGGTTCCAGAAATACAGTGGAAACATAACTTGAGGTTCCCCCATATATCCAAAACCAGCAATGGGCTTTTGGACCAGTCCTGGTTCCAAAAATATGAGGGAAATAGAAGTAGGGGTCCCCCCATTATTTTGAAACCAGCAATGGGCTCCAACATCAGGGTAATGCCACAGCTGGGGGGGCACTTTTTATGTAAGGTCCCCCGTCTGTCACAAAAAGCCTGTGAGTCAGCCCAGGGATATCCCTGGCACTCCTTGGCGGTGGATGCCAGGTCAATATTTTTGTGTAAAAATAATTAAATGATATCAAGTACTTAAGTCCCAGTAAAGCTCCCCTACATGCAGATATTTGAAGAACCACAAATACCTGCATGCAGGGTATTAAAGGGCCTTCTGGGACTTGTAATTTCACAGCAAAACCAACACTAATATAAAAAAAACACACACCTTAGATAGTGACATTTTATTAACACACACACAGCACACTCACAACATACTTAAATTTTCACCTATATTGCAACATAGGGTCGGTCCCCTTGTCCAGTAGAGTCCACTAGGTAAATTCAGTACTCACCTAATTCCAGTGTAGACTGTGTCCTCTTCGGTCCATGTAGGCATCCCATGGGTTGAAAAAGACAAACTGAATAACCCAAACCATTCCAGCTGGAGCAGCACCTCCCCATAACTGAACAATCCCACTGATGTCATGAACATAAGTATGTGGGGTCTCGCTGCATTAAGCCTTGGAGGAGGGAGGGGTAGTTTGATAAGTGGTGTAGGCATTATGGGGGAAATAGGGCTAGGGTTAGAGGGGTAGGTTAGGGTTAGGCTGAAAAGGGAGAGGGTTAGGCACTAAAATGGGGGGAAGGTTAGGGTAAGGCTCCTATAGAGGGGAGGGCTGAGGTTAAAAACTAAAAAGGGGGTTCGGTTACTAACTGGGCCCTTGTTAGGATTCTTCACATCAGGAGAACGATGTCGGCCTGGTAGGCACGCATATGTATTCACTCTAAAAATGGTAGGATAACTGGCTGCTGAAATCAAAAAATGGCCTCTTGTATTTATGCGGGTCCTTGTGATAGGGAACATAGATTGTAAGCTCCACTGGGGCAGGGGCTGATGTCTATAACTGAAGAACTCACTGTAAAGTGCCATATAAAATGTGTGCGCTGTAGAAATGCATGTTAGAAAATGAATAAACGTCTGAAAAGATCAGCAGGAATCCGGTAGAACCAGCATTAGAGAAGAGGAGAGGTGGGTGTGATACGCGTCCTGTGACTGAGGGGGGGGGGGGATTAGTTCTCTTTGTTGGATAAAGGTGAGACACTGTAAGATACAATGTAGTAACCAGTAAAGGTGCAGCATGAATGTGCAGTGGATGTACACAGCTGTTTCCGGGTTACAAATAAAACAAAACGTATTTCCTGCGTTAATACATTTGTAACAAATTACTGAATACACAAAATTATAATATATATATATATATATATGTATATATATATATATATATATATATATATATATATATATGCACAGTATAACAACTTTAATAAAATTGCATCATGAAATGTTTTACTCTAGTTGCTCCCTTCATGACGTCAGCCGTACGCCCTATCTTTATCCCAGTTCCCGCAAGTGAAAAACCCCCATGTCAACCTTTTGACTGTCAACCTTTCCCGCGTAGACCCAATGCTTCTGTCAACCTAATGATCCGTCGACCTAACCCATGTCGACATTCAGTCATGTCGACATTCCTGCATGTCGACCTTCAGGGATGTCAACCTAGTGGTGTCGACCTAATGCTTGTAGACCTAGTGACCGTATCCCCACTCATAGACACTCCGCTGCCGCCCTGAGCACTCAGGACTCGTTAGTGCATATGCATCATACTTGCCGACTTCTTCAAACTCCTCTCTGGGAGAAGCCCGGAGAGGAGTGAGAGGGGGGGGGGGGAAGAGGCTACATTTTGGGAGCGGGGTGATGATGATGTCACTAAGCCCCGTCCCCATGACTGGCAGCTGCAACAATTGGCGGGTCCGTGGATGGTGGGAGGGGCTGAAATGACGCAAAATTATGCAAATCTGTCATTTTGGCGAACCCGCAAAATTCGGGGGTTTATACCACGGAGAAGGGGGGAACCAGGGCTGTAGGGAAAATGCGGGACACTTGCCCCCCTTCCCGGGGGTTGGGAGGGGGACCCAATTTGCGGGACCCGGCCATTCCCGGAGGGTAGGCAAGTATGATATGCGCAAGGGTCCTGTCCACTTGCACACTACTGAAAAACTGTACTTCGCGCTTCCAGATTCAACTCTGTACATATCTGAATAACCCCCATTGTTATTAACTACAGATGGAGCGCCTCTCATTTTTGCTGGCGCTGCGCCAATGCCAGATTCTGGTGGAGAGGCGCCCCATCTGACTGAGACGTGCATGCGTCTCACACGCACGCGCGTCTCAGAATCCCGTCAGCGTGGGGACGGGAACCCTGTCCGTCTCCACTTCAGGGAGATGGACAGGGTTAGAGGGGGGTGCGGCGAGGTGGCGGGGACCCGGGGCGACCATCAGCGAGGCAGCGGGGACCCGGGGGGGAGCCCCGGTGTAAGGCGACGCGCACGCATCTCGTGCGCGCGCGTCCCCTTACGGCGGCTGACGGGGGATGGCGGATGGCGAATCTTCCGCCATCCCCTGCAAGAGCGAGACCCGCTCCATCTGTACCTCACAGTTTACAAATGAGTGTGTATATGTGCCTAGTGTAGGGGATGAGTCATGTGGACTTTACATACTGTAGGCCTCTGCAGCCTATTGTGTTGCAAATTAATGGTTTACATATTCTCCAAGCATTTACAAATAGACACACACCTACAGACATACACATACACACACACACATACATATACACTAACACACACCCAACTTGCTGCAGGAGGACAGGAAAGTGAGAACCAGCACAAGGTGTAATCTCCGCAGTACCCAAGGTAAGATACTGAGTGGGGAGAATTCTCTCAGAACATGTTGCAGTAGCTTGTACTGTGAAAAGCCAGTAAATATCTGACACCTTACAATGGCACTTATTCTGATCGGTGCGGCCGGATCCGAATATGCGGCCAGCCCCGTGCGTCCTAAATCCCGCCTTCCATACAGATCGCCAACTCCGTCCGTACGCGGTAAGAAGCTGTCCGAACGGACCGGACGTGTATTTCTCATGAATACACCTCCTCCATCTCAGGGAACCTCCCCCATCATTCGATGGTCGCAGACCATCGAATGCAGGACCGAGTGGCCAGGCAGCTCCCGCAACCTCAGACCACACAGCATTTCTCCGTGCAAAAGCAGGGATCTGGGCGGGCAGCTGACATCCGGCAATGTCATATGTCCGCCCCCTACACGTGCGTCACGGCCGCATTACTATACGTACGCCCAGCGTTTGCATGGGAACGCCCATGAAACGCGGGGTGTAAACATATGGTAATGAGCCCAAACAGCCCTTCACACCCCTCTCCACCCCCTGTTCGTAGTGTACACATTTCATGCGGAATGTGGCCGTGCGTCCCGCTCGCACATACGCAGAGACGCCTCTGCACATGCGCAGACACAAAACATTGGCGGCACGAACGCACGCGGATATTACCGCACCAACCAGAATAAGGGCCAATGTAACTACAGAATTCACCTGTATACTGGATACAAAACACTAGTTACTTGCCAAACTGTTTGCACAAATGAATAGATGACATCACCTAACGGATTCAGTATTGAATTCCGGCGGTCGGGATCCAGGCGTTCAGAATCCCGACGCCGGAATCCCGACAGCCAAAATCCTGACAAGGGGGGGAGGTGGATCGCCCCCCCTTGCGGGCTCGCTGCGCTCGCCACGCAGCGGGCCCGGTGCCTCGCTACGCTCAGCACACTAATTTATTCTCCCTCCAGGGGTGTTGTGGACACCCCAGGAGGGAGAATGTGTCGGGATTTCGGCGGTCGGGATTCCGGCGTCGGGATTCTGAATGCCGGGATCCCAACCGCCGGGATTTTAACTGCATCCCCACCTAACACAGGTAAATGCTTATCTGTATGGCAGGTTTAACAGCAGTCTCTGCAGCCTATTCCAGTTCATTCACAATGATCCGAAATCAGTCCCTGCCCCGATGGTTGGGGTTTGCGCAAGCACGTTACCGTTGCTGGGCCGCTCGCAGCGGTGAGGGAGTGGGGGGGCGGGATGGGGTGTGAGTGGTGGCAACGCTGAGACATAGGAACTATTATGAAAATACTGGGCGATCCCATGCAAGTGCCGGCAGGACAAAGTATGGTGGGGCCGCGTGGCTGACATCACATGACGTCAGACGTACGCCCTATCTTGATTGTGATTCCCCATAAAAATATGTAATTTCTCCTGCTGCGGGCACATCCGAGGGGATGTGTTTTCATAACACATCTCCTCGATTTGCTGCGAAGGGATTCGGCAGGCGGGGGAGGGATTTTTTTTGTGGGGCGGGCATTCTGGGACTGGGAATATAGTATTGGACCTCTTGATACAATTTATCGCATGACGTCAGTCGCTCGCCCTATCTTCAGCCAGAAGCCAGCAAATATTATACCCCTTTCACACAGAAAATGAAATTCCCGGGTGAAGCAGTTCCACCCGGGAATTTCATGAAATACTCTGGTCCTTTTTCTGTGTGAAAGGGTCCATCCAGATCTTAAACTCCGGGTCTCTGACCCTGCAAAAGACCAGAATCAGAGATCTAGGGTGAAATTTAATAGGATGAGAGATTTGGTAAGAATTCTCTTGTTTTTTTTTATAGCGGCAATCATTTACACTGCAAAACCAGTTTGATTTTGCAGTGTAAATGATTGCCGCTTTAAAAAAACCCTGGAGATTTTGTCCCAAATCTCTCACTTTCTGAATCTCTCATCCTATTAAATTTCACCCATGGAGTTTAAGATCCGGATTGACTTTTTCACACAGGCAAAAACTCTAATTTTCGAGCACTGTACTTGTATGTACTGCAGGGTTGCCAACCCTCCCGGAATGGTCGGGAGGGTCCCGTCATTTTAGCCCCGCCCCCCTCAGTGCAATGACTGAAATACCGACATTGAACGGCGGGGCTAAAATGATGCGTTTGCTATAACCACGCCCCTGATAGAGCAGCCCGCCCATGGCTCCGCCCCCAAACCGCCCTTTCCCCTACCGGTTATGGCCCGCGACCCCTACCTCAGTGAGCTGGCTGGCTGCCCTCTCCCGGAGAGGGCAGCATAAAAGTCGGCAGCTATGATGTACTGTACGTGCACTGGTACTTTACCGAGTTTTTAATGAGTTTATTTCACTGCAGTCTTCTATCCCTTGATACAAAATAGGGAATTTTTACTATAACGACTAATAAAAGTAATGAAATGAATTCACTACACAAATTTTCAAATTTTAAATAAGTGCTAATCAACCAAATGTTTGACTGCTATCTTCAGGGGTACAGTATATGTCATTGGGTATACCAGAGGAACTTCAGCATACATTGGTTCCCCCACTGAAGGTCGACATGGGCTTAGGTCGACACCTCAGAAAGTTAACATGGGGTTAGGTTGACAGGGTCATTATGTTGACACACGCATTAGGGCCCTTATTCAGATCTGATTGTAGTACAAATTTGTTCTCCAAATGGGCAAAGCTATGCTGCACTGCAGGTGGGGCAGATGTAACATGTGCAGAGAGAGTAAAGGTGCGTACATACGGATAGATTTGGGTAACGATCTGGGCGTTCCCGATCGATTGAAACGACCAATCGTTCAAATCGTTCCGTGTGTATGAACGATAAATCGAACGATGCGCGTACCCGACGGTCGTTGGTAGAGGTCGCTGATCTTTCCTGCATGCAGAAAGATCAGCGACCAATCGTTAACGATGTGTACCAATCGTTTCATGTGTATGCACGATGAACGATTTGGTAAGGCTATTTGACTGGCTCCCTCTCCCTCCACCATTGTTAAAGATCAATCTTTCATGTGTAATCGTTAGCTCAATCGTTCATCATTTGTCACCAAATCGTTTGTGCAGGAGGTTCAGAGGAAATCGTTAACGAGATTGAATCGTTGGACAAATCTATCCATGTGTACGCACATTTACATTTGGGTGGGGTGTGTTGAAACTGAAATCTAAATTGCAGTGTAAAAATAATGTAGCTAGTATTTACCCTGCACAGAAACAAAATAACTCACACAAATCTACTGTAACTCTCTTTATACATGTTACATCGGGTTGGGATCATTAGGTCTACAGCATGATGGTCTACAGTCATTAGGTCGACACCATTAGGTTGACATGGGAACAGGTCGACATGGTTATAGGTCGAAAGGTCATTAGTTTGACAGGTCGTTAGTTCGACAGATCATTAGTTCGACAATGTCTAGGTCGATAGTCAAAAGTTCGACATGGACACAGAATGTCAACACAGTCGACATGGACACAGTTTAAAGTGCACCGTTGGCGATGCGTCGGGCATGGTGCCTCGCTGCGCTCGGCACACTATTTTATTCTCCCACCACGCCCTAGTGGATCCAGTGCTAAGCTATTTCACGTCCGGACTGCATTCGTGCCTTTTACCATCCGTGCCGGCTCCAGATACCCTTAGGGGTAAGAACCTCTTCATGTTTATTTATATCTTATCTATTTTATCTGTTTAAATAGAAATTTCTGTTAGATGATTGTGAGTTCATATAAGTATACAGTAACTTTCATCCAATAAAATCAGCTACTGGTGTAGTGCTCTTTCTAACACCTTACAAAACCCATGCAGCTCCTCTTTCCTGCCTGGGGTATCGCTCGTGTTGCTGCTGTGCAGCTGACTGGAGACTCAGAGTAAGTGGACTGCGGTGCTGCAGTGTTATGGAAGCCAGACCTGGCGGGAAGAGCAACCAAAAGCAGATAAGCACAAGGGGAGGGGGAGACAAGCCAGAGAAGCGCTCCACTCCGTCGGCTATTGGTTATTCCCCGCCTATAATTTAAATAAAAAAAGAGCTATAAGCAGGGGAGGAAGGGCAGAAGGAGGAAGACACCTGCTACTGGCCGAGCCGACCTCTGCTGCTCACATTGTGGCAGCACCTGGGGAATAGATAGTGGTGACTGCTGCTGACTGGTATCTTAGTATTCTCTTCCACGCTGTAACTGTCATTGGCAATAAGCATGTTTCCTCCATGGTAGCAAGCATATTTCCTGCTGTCAATGAGCATGAAACCCTTGACATCAACCAAGAAACCCCTGACAATGAGACTGTAACTCCGGGCAAAAAGCATGTAGTTAAGCAAAGTGTGTGGCATAATGTGTAAGGGGCTTTATAGTGTGTGGAATTATGTGTAAAAAGAAAACACAGAATGGACATTAAGGATAATGCAGGATTGGTGCAGGCATTAACTGCCATGGGTCATGTTTAGGAATGCCAACCTTAAGGGATTGGCCTCACTAATAATAAAAAAATGCCCCGCCCCCCCAAGCTGCCCACCCCGCACATTTACTTATGCTGTCTGTGTGGTCGGGAGCAGCAGAGCGACTTTACACCAGAGAGGATCCTGGAATCCCTGGAGGTGAGGCAGGAACTGGAGAATGGCAGTAACTGGAGAGCAGTGGCGCAGGACTGTGGACAGTCGGCTGCGCAGCATGACCTCAGACCGCATCACGCTCACAGAGCCACACAGCCAGGATGGGAGCAGCAAGACAGCATCTGAGCAAATTGGAAACTACAATACCCAGGATTAAAATCCCGGCATTTTTTAAGCCAAATCCTGGGATCCCACCGATCCTGATGCCAGGATTGGCCAATCTAGTTGTGTGTTCCACGCTCACACGGTAACAGGTCAGGCAGCCATCTTGGGGGACATTGTGTAGGATGACCATGGGTGGAATTGTCTACCCATAGCAGAGATGCCAAACTCCACATTAGTCTGTATAACTACACCCTTTCCAATATAACATACAGGGGGAAATTTACTAAAGGAAATTTGTAAAAAAAATAGGTGTATTTGTATCCAGAAATACACTTATTTTTGACATTTACTATCCCGAAAATAAGGCAATTCGTATTCGTATTGATAGCACATCAATACGACTACGAATTGCCGTATTTTCGGGATAGTAAATGTCAAAAATAAGTGTATTTCTGGATACAAATACACCTATTTTTTACAAATTTCCTTTAGTAAATTTCCCCCTTACTATCCCGAAAATACGTCAATTCGTATTGATGTGCTATCAATACGAATACGAATTGCCATATTTTCGGGATAGTAAGGGGGAAATTTACCAATATGAAAAACCTAGTTTTTCGTATTCGTATTTTCCCTACGGTTGCATACGACTGTTTAAGTCGTATGCAAACTCGTGTTCCGGAGGATCAGTTACAAAGCAGTCAGATACGACTGCTTTGTAACCCTCCGATGGTGTAATGATTCGTATTAGCGGCCGTATATACGGCCGCTAATACGAACTATTTCTAGCAGTCTGCACGGATCAGTCAGATCCGTGCAGGCTGCAAGGTGTAAAAAAAAATAGAAAAAATAAATAAATAAAAAAAAAAACGGCGTGGGGTCCCCCCCACAGCCGAAACCAGCACCAGGCTGAAGGAACCGGGGCCGGTAATTAAAAATCAGGGATCCCGACAAATAGGGGTTCCCCGATTTTTAACAACCAGCCCCAGGCTCCAGGTCCGGGGCTGGTTCCCAAAATACGGGGGACAAAATGACTAGGGGTCCCCCGTATTTCAAGAACCAGCCCCAGGCAAAACCAGCCAGCAGGGTAATGTCACAGCTGGGGGACACTTATAATATAAGGTCCCACGGCCAAAACATTAACCCTACCGACCAGTCAGCCTGGCCAGGGGCCCTGGGGGAGTGGGGACCCCCCCAATGAAGGGGTCCCCCCCCCTCCAGGACTTACCTGACCAGGCTGAAGCCTGGTGCTGTCCTCGATGCCCCTGGGCGGTGGGCATCGAGCTGATAAATGGTGTAAAAAAATAGATAAACTATTGTTTTTTACTGTGGCACTACAAGTGCCAGCAAGCCTCCCCAGCAAGCTGGGACTTGGAGAACCACAAGTCCCAGCCTGCTGGGCATTAAAGGGCCCGCTGGCACTTGTAGTTCTACAGTTAAAAAAATAGTGCACAAAACACACTGACACACTTTTAAAATAAAACTTTATTACATACAAAGCCCACACATACTAATACTTACCTATCTTCTTTCCGTAGGTAGCCCTGATGTCCTGTGTCGGCGTCTTCTGGTCCTGTGTCGTCTTCTTCCTCCATGTCTACCGTCGCTGTCGCCGTCCGGATCCGACGAAATCCATTTGGGAAGCTGTGGAAGGAAACCATACTCACCTGTCCCAGCGCGACGTAGTCCAGGTAAGTGTCTTGGCAAAAAAACAAAACGAACACCCGAATCCAGCCGGACAAGCAGGGAGCCGCACGGTGTTTACATCGTGCGGCTCCGCCTTCCGAATGCCGCTATTGGCCGCCTTGCGGCCTAGCGGCTCCTGATTGGCCGCTAGGACGCAAGGCGGCCAATAGCGGCATTCGGGAGGCGGAGCCGCACAATGTAAACACCGTGCGGCTCCCTGCTTGTCCGGCTGGATTCGGGTGTTCGTTTTGTTTTTTTGCCAAGACACTTACCTGGACTACGTCGCGCTGGGACAGGTGAGTATGGTTTCCTTCCACAGCTTCCCAAATGGATTTCGTCGGATCCGGATGGCGACAGCGACGGTCGACATGGAGGAAGAAGACGACACAGGACCAGAAGACGCCGACACAGGACATCAGGGCTACCTACGGAAAGAAGATAGGTAAGTATTAGTATGTGTGGGCTTTGTATGTAATAAAGTTTTATTTTAAAAGTGTATCAGTGTGTTTTGTGCACTATTTTTTTAACTGTAGAACTACAAGTGCCAGCGGGCCCTTTAATGCCCAGCAGGCTGGGACTTGTGGTTCTCCAAGTCCCAGCTTGCTGGGGAGGCTTGCTGGCACTTGTAGTGCCACAGTAAAAAACAATAGTTTATCTATTTTTTTACACCATTTATCAGCTCGATGCCCACCGCCCAGGGGCATCGAGGACAGCACCAGGCTTCAGCCTGGTCAGGTAAGTCCTGGAGGGGGGGGACCCCTTCATTGGGGGGGTCCCCACTCCCCCAGGGCCCCTGGCCAGGCTGACTGGTCGGTAGGGTTAATGTTTTGGCCGCGGGACCTTATATTATAAGTGTCCCCCGGCTGTGACATTACCCTGCTGGCTGGTTTTGCCTGGGGCTGGTTCTTGAAATACGGGGGACCCCTAGTCATTTTGTCCCCCGTATTTTGGGAACCAGCCCCGGACCTGGAGCCTGGGGCTGGTTGTTAAAAATCGGGGAACCCCTATTTGTCGGGCTCCCTGATTTTTAATTACCGGCCCCGGCTCCTTCAGCCTGGTGCTGGTTATGGCTGTGGGGGGGACCCCACGCCGTTTTTTTTTTTTAATTTATTTATTTTTCTATTTTTTTACACTGAAGCCTGCACGGATCTGACTGATCCGTGCAGGCTAAAACGCAAATAGAACAGGAAAATGGTGTTCTATTTTCCTGTCGTATTTGCGTGGGTGTTTCACACCACTAAGCAGCCGTATTGTCAGTACGGCTGCTTAGTAAATCAGGAATCACCATTCTTTTGAATGGTGATTTCTGTCGTATCCTATCGATGGTGTAGGACATTCGTATTTGTAACTACAAATACGAATGTTCCATCTTTAGGACTACGAATTGTTGTATTTTTGGGATTGTAAATCCCGAAAATACAAATTCGTAAAAAAAAGGTGTATTTCTCCCTACGAATACACCTTTTTTCTACGAATCCATTTTGGTAAATGTCCCCCTAAATGTCAAAAATAAGTGTATTTCTGGATACAAATACACCTATTTTTTTTTTTACAAATTTCCTTTAGTAAATTTCCCCCACTGTGTACAGTATCCACATTATAATGCTTTAAAAGTACAAACAGAACTCCCAGTTCTAATACTTTTTATGAAAAGGCCTCATATTGCAACCTTTGAACGTAGGGAAGGTTAGATGTGAAGCCCAGTACACTCACGCAATACAAAAATGTGACTTGTATTATGTTCCATCCACAATCCTCTTCTACATGTCCCTTGTGGTGAGACCCGAAGGAGGGCAGAAGAAATACCTTTTTGGGAAATTCCTTATGGGCAAAATGGGTAACTGTGCACGTTATGGGCAGCACTTACCACTCCCCTGCATGCAATAATGAGGGTGATCAGAATGACAGGAGTGCTATGTGCCCCTATCATTAACAGCGCTGCTATCTACAAGCCCCCGACCTGCCAGGCAATGCATGATTTGTCAGTGTCACTGTCCATTCAGATAAATACAGCTATTCATTTCCAACAGACATTTCTTCAATGAGCCATGGGAGCCGCTGGTGGTGATTTCCCACGTGCAATATGCATGCCACCTGCCCACCGAAAGAGGGAGAGCGGAAATCGCCAGTCGGGTGAATTAACACTAACTCTTCGTATAGTCCACAATCGTACATTCCTCCATTACAGGACCTGCTTTGCTATGCTAAACAGGCGAAGCAGGTCCTGCCAAATAATGACATATAATCAAAAAAGAGGATTGGATAACTGCGCTATTTAATATATATCAAGCACCATGGAAAAACACACTCACACAAATAGTTCTTTTTATATTGATTAAATATAAATAATCATATTTAGTTAGAAATAGAATAAGCATAAAAAATGTTATTTGTATACTTTTTAGTGCACATATATCAAAAAACACATTAATACACATAATGCAATCGGATAAAAATAAGCGTATTATATTTAGCTTTAAAAGATGTTTGATGTGCACCTTTAAATAACAAATAAAAGTCAATAAATGAAATTGGTCCTGTCTCCGTTTGCAATATCCACTTTTAGTTTGGTGGGTATAATACAGCCACGGTTTTTAATTGCAAATGGATATAGAATTGTGTATAAGGACGTGTGGTATCGCGTCTCTCACCTGCGCTTCCGTGTGCTGCTGGCTTTTGGATCCCTCCGGAGCGGTAGTTGGTGGGGAGCGGACCAGATGGATGTTATAACTGGTCACTGCTCTTACCCTCCAGACCTGTGCCACTATTGATGTTATGCGGTACCGTCTCTCTCACAGACGCCAGGTTCACTAGCACGTCCTATGGAGTTCTCAGAAGATGCCGGATGTAACAGGCAGGAGAGTGGCAGGTGGGAATCACTGGTGTTGGCGCCTTGGTTTCTCTGCTGATTATGTGATAGCAGATGCATATTCCACAAGGCTCTGTAAGACAGACAGGCTGGAAATTCTCCCCTAACGCGTTTCGCCCCAAACAGGGGGGGGGGGGGCTTTTTCAAAGAGTGTCTTTTTGTGTAAGTGTGTTTTTCCATGGTGCTTGATATATATATATTAAATAGCGCAGTTATCCAATCCTCTTTTTTTATTATATGTTCTCCTGATCCTCATCTGGCCATATTATATGTCCTGAAAGAGGTCAGTTGTTGTGTACCCACACTTGTACACATTGAAAGCTGCAGCTGAAATGTTTTACAGTGTCGACTTTTCTTTTTGTTTTTGGTAAAATAATGACATATCCCTATTAAAAAAAATCAACTGCTTTGAGTCTTGATTGCACCTCTATATCGACGTGGAAAGTTCTAATATACTACTGTATGATTTATCTTTTGCAGAAGACTATTTGCCATGGACCCTGCCACAGTCCTTGTGTCTGTCGTGGTCATCCTATACTTGGCCTTTGTTTTTAACAATTGGAAAAAAGACAAGTACAAGAATTTCCCTCCGGGTCCGAAGCCTTTGCCAATCATTGGAAATATACATATGATTGATATGGCGAAGCCCCAGGAGACATTTGCAGAGGTAATACAGCGCACCCGCGACACAGTCACTAACTTATATACTATATGCCTGGAGTCAGGGGCATAACTCATAGATCAATGGAGGATCCAGCTTCAGGGATGCAAGCCCTGAAGTGGGCACCTGCATGTAAAGCAGCATCTGTGTGGTTCACGGTGTGATCCCAGTAGTGTGACCACTGCTATTGCAATGGAACTCTGTGACACACCTGTAGTTAATTAGCTCTATACCAGGAGCCCTGCTAACATCTGCAATAGGGGACTGGTACCACTCAGCCTGCACTGCAGCAAGCAATGCTGCTGGTCTATGAAATTATATGCACAGGTGAATGTTGAAACACACCATATTTCAGGTTGGAGGCACCAAAATCCCACTTGCCCTTAGGCGACTGAGATGAACTTACACTCCTGCCTAAAGTTATATTATACAGTGGCAAAACTCCCAGAGACATTGGAGGCACTGGCTGTTGGGCTCCTGCTTTCAGAGGGGCACAAAGAAAGAAAAGCAGGGGGCTTCTGAACTAGAACAGATGTGCTACAGTCACTGCTGACTCACAAGCCCCCTTTGCAGCCCCCTTGAACTGAAGAGTCTCGTAATGTGTGATAACAGATCAACGTTTGTATATGGCGAGGTACTGCTCCGCTGTTATGTCTTATACAATGAACAAAGAGCTGAATTTGTTTTAAGAAAAAAAGGCTTATTATATTAATCATCAACATTTATTGAGCATATTAAATGCATTAGTAAATTATTGAATCATTAAATTATTATTATCACACAGAAAATATAACAATTCTGCAGTAATGGATAACTTCATATCCACATATATCTTAATTATGCAAAACAAATATATTTTTGAGCGCTTTATACAACCTCCTGTTAATACTGTAAGTCCAGTTTTGGCTCAAGGGAGCTGGGAATTCCCACCAGAAATGACACATCATAATGTCCAGTGTACATGCTATGCTGGGGATTGTAGTGCACCAATGTCCCCACACACAGATCTTAGCACCTGCCCTTTAGAAGACTGAACCGGGAAATTGTATTAAAATGTTGGCAACTATGTTTTAAGATTTTCGCTACAGTAACACCTTGTTGAGATGATCTGATACTGAATTGAAATATCTGCTTCTGTGCCTGGTAATCCCCAAGGTATGGATCCCAACCGCAGCTCATGGTAACGGATGTAATGTAACACTGCCTATACCTAGCTCCAAATAACATTAGCTATTGTTTGCTGTATTTACAGATGGCTAAGACGTATGGCCCAGTATTCAGCGTCCAATTCGGCATGACAAAGACGGTCGTCCTATGGGGATATGAGACTATTAAGGACGCTCTAATCAACCACGCTGAAGAATTTGCTGACCGACCGCATGTCCCCATCTTTGCTAAAACAACAAAAAATAATGGTAATTTTCTTTTAGTTTCTTTACATAAGACAGCTGGAGAGGCTCAGGATGACCTGTGCTCAGCAGTGGTGGGTGATATCAGAGGCATCTGCCGGTAAATAGAAGCCTGTATTTAGAGGGGGTGCATTTAAGCACAGGTACTGTCCGTATACGCCTGCTCCCATTACCAGTGAGTAATAGCACTCTTCCTATCCTTGTGTTCTGTATATTATTTCAACATTCATAATGTTGACAGGAGAATGTTGACATTGTTGTAATATTGACATGTAGCACATTGACATGCTTGGAATGTCAACACTGAGTACATCAACAGTCATCCTGCTGAAATGATTAGATTACCGACAGAACATTCCTGGTGGTCAAACAGTGACTTCCATGTTTGTAGTGGCCAACGGCTCTTTAGATGCCTTCCCGGTCCAGAGGTCAGTTGATGGTTACTTCTGGCAGATTCTACAGCAGTTGACGGTGAGTATTGCTATGTTATAACATTACCCCCTAACTTTAACCCTCTCCTTAGTACCTAACCTCCCCTCCCACAGCGTTACCCTCCACTAGGGCCTAACCTTCACCCTCCCTATTGCAGCGTAACCTGAAACCTTCCGTTACCCAGCATACTCCTAAAGCCATAGGTGAATCTAAGGGGTGCACTGGACCCCCCATTAAACATACCGCCGATCTGCTTTTTCCTGGGATTCAGGATGAGCCGCTAGTCTGGGCCGCTCACCCTACTTGCACCAATGCCGCCGCAGACTGACACTACAGCAGCCTATCGTGGTCACTGCGTTTTACCCCAAAAACAAAACGGCTGCAAGAGGGCATGCAGCTCCTCCCATGGTCCATTGCGGAGTGTGTGTCATGGCTTTTTCATCCACCTCTCCACCTGCTTCCGCCCTCCGATTTCCGCCATGCCAAGCAGCACCGTTCACTGATTGCCGCAGTGACTGGCCCACTATTGCCAGGCTGACAGCCCAAAACTTTTCTCTGAGGCGCTGTCGGCTGTGCTAGGTAAAAAAGTAAGTCTGTATATATATAATTATGTTTCTCTCCAAACTGTGAGAAGAATAGCAACCTCCATTATCCAGAGGGGACCAGCACTCCCAAGTTCTTAATGCAATATCACATTTTAATAATGTTCATCATCATAATATTTGGCATTGGACAGCAGCTGAAGACGGCGTTGGAGAGAAGGTATCTTCTCTGAATAATGGAGGCTGCTAAACCTCTCACTGTTTGGAGCACATATACATAATAATTTGTCCTTGCACCCTGCTCTGTATTTAAAGAGAGTTTACCCTCTGCTTATATATATATATATATATATATATATATATATATATATATATATATATATATACTTGTAGACGGTCCGGCACTCCTGCTTCTGTTGCAGCTGCTTCCGTGCCTTCTATTAGGATGTAGATACAGTCAGATAGAAGTATAGCGGCACTGGAAGACTTCTCAAATTTCTTTATTGCTGGTGTGCAAACATACACAATATCCCGACGTTTCGGGGATCAACCGTCCCCTTCTTGAAGAAGGGGACGGTTGATCCCCGAAACGTCGGGATATTGTGTATGTTTGCACACCAGCAATAAAGAAATTTGAGAAGTCTTCCAGTGCCGCTATACTTCTATCTGACTATATATATATATATATATATATATTATAAGGTTGCAATGTTCCAGCACTCTGGGCTGATACAGGCTAGACACCATTGCCCCTAGAGCAGGGGTGTGCAAACTTTTTGCGATGAGGGTCAGTTTTTGTGAGGTGAAAATGTGTCATTCAGCCTGACATTCTTTGAATCATTAATCACATCAGAATGGTCCCCCACTCTGCCCCCAATCACTGTATGTCCCCCAGCCTGCCCCTTAACTGTATATTCCCTAGATTGCTCGCCTCTCTGTATTTCCTCCAGCCTGCCCCCATTCACTGTATATTCCCATGCCTGACCATCCTTCTCCTTATGTCCCCCATTCACTGTATGTTCCCCACTCTGCACCCATTCACTCTGTCCCCCAGCCTGTCCCCCCTTCTCTGAATGTCCATCACTGCCTCCATTCACTGTATGTCCCAAAGCCTGACCCTCCTTCACTGTATGTCCCAAACCCTGACCCTCCTTCACTGTATGTCCCCCAATCTGCCCCCATTCACTATATGACTCCCATTCACTGTATGACTCCCATTTACTATGTACCCTACTCTGCCCCCATTCACTGTATGTCCCACAGCCTGCCCCTCCCCCTTCTCTGAATGTCCATCACTGCCTCCATTCACTGTATGTCCCCCAGCCTGACTCTCCTTCACTGTATGTCCCCCTGCCTGCCCCCTCCCTTCTCTGTATGTTTCCCAGCCCCTTGTGTGAGCCAGAGGAAGGAGAGGCAAAGCAGGAACTGCAAGGACAGGAGAAGCTTGGGCTCCCGCTGCTGCCCTCCTCCCCTCTGCATGTTACGGGAGCAAGCTTCCCCCTTGCTGCCCCCCCTCCCCACACACTGCTGTCACTGTGATTGTGGAGGAGGGTGATATACAATTGCAGCTGCAGGGGTTGGATGCATACTCACCTGAAAGACGCCAAACACATCTCACTGTGGCGGCCGGCACCTCCTCACTGCTGCAGACAGCAAGGTAAAGGCGCGCTCGCCGGGGCCCCACCATTATTGCTGTGTGTCCCGCATCTGATGCTCCACCCGCTTCTGGCTGGAGGCTGCTGGCCGCTTGACATGACAGTACGGGCCACAATTGACCCCTGTGCCGGACTTTGGACATGCCTGCCCTACAGCCTTTAGCTGCCTATAGCCCTTAGGAGACGCCTGCTCCATTTGCTCCTGTAATGAAGCGCCCAAGTGCAGTGTAGCATAAGCGGCACTTTAGCACCCTCCTACTCACCTTCCACATGTCTCTATGGTGGCTCCTCCCCTTTGCTCGCTCGCTGGTTTTCCCCCCTCCACGCTCAGGGCCTCCTCAGTACTCCCAGTACCACCTGTTGGAGTCCGGAATCACTACTTCTTGCAGCATTGATCCCCAAAGCCTTCTCTGCCTCTGCACACTGAGGGGGTTATTCTGGTTGATTCGCTGGGATGCGAATTTGCATCCTTGCGAGTCAACCAAACTCTGCATTGAGAATGGTGGTCTGGCTGCCACCCATTTGCAGTGTGTGTTCGCCGGTACTGGCTGTGAATGGATGTTCTACATTGCCGACCATCATGGAACGTGCACACACATCTACGGTAGCTCAGAGCAACCTTAGATGGGCGTGCACATTGTGAGGGAAGAGGGAGGGCAGCTAAAATCCGGTGATGTCAGTTGCCCGCCCAAGCACCATTGGCCCATTAGCATGCTGGGCATTCCCATATGCAAATGGCCCGGCCACTTGCCCCCCTGCGCACCGGGGGCAAGGTTGGGTGTACGCACCAAGCACATGCACATGTGCAGAAATGTGCATGTGCAAAATGAACGCACATGGCCGTTCGAATGGACCTGATTAGGTTCTGAGAAGAAAGGCTGGCCTTAGCCACTGCCTCGTCTGTCTGTCTCACTCTCTGGCTGGGACCCGTACTGCCACTGCTGGCCCATCTCTCCTCACCAGGCTGGCTCTGCGTTCTCTTCAGTAACATAAGACCAGGACAGCTCACATCCCGATCTCTTCAGGACTCCCCGTGTTTGGTGAGTCACCTCCTTTGTAATCTGTCAGGCTGTGGTGTCCCTGGATCTTTTCCTGCCTTGACCACAAGAAACTGTGTATATGGTGCACATGGGAATTTCCCTCATTCTCACACACTGGCTCTACTGTGCGACAATCCTGCTGCCAGCCTCTGTCTACCTATCTGCTGTCATCCACTATCTCCCTGTCCCCATTGCCTCAGTCATCCACTATCTCCCTGTCCCCATTGCCTCAGGCATCCACTATCTCCCTGCCCCCATTGCCTCAGTCATCCACTATCTCCCTGTCCCCATTGCCTCAGTCATCCACTATCTCCCTGTCCCCATTGCCTCAGTCATCCACTATCTCCCTGTCCCCATTGCCTCAGTCATCCACTATCTCCCTGCCCCCATTGCCTCAGTCATCCACTATCTCCCTGTCCCCATTGCCTCAGTCACCCACTATCTCCCTGTCACGTCTGCCTCCTCTGTCACCCACTATCTCCCTGTCCCCCCTGCCTCACCAGTCATCTCTCTCCTGGCACCCACTATCTCCCTGTCACCCCTGCCTCCCCTGTCACTCACTATCTCCCTGTCACCCCCTATCTCCCTGTCACCCCTGCCTCCCCTGTCACACACTATCTCCCTGTCACCCCTGCTTTCTGTGTCACACACTATCTCCCTGTCACACCTGCCTCACCAGTCATCTATCTCCTGGCACCCACTATCTCCCTGTCACCCCTGCGCCCTGTCACCCACTATCTCCCTGTCACGCCTGCCTTCTCTGTCACCCACTATCTCTCTGTCACCCCTGCCTCACCTGTCACCCACTATCTCCCTGTCATGCCTGCCTCCTCTGTCACCCACTATCTCCCTGTCACCCCTGCCTCAACAGTCATCTCTCTCCTGGCACCCACTATCTCCCTTATACCCCTGCCTCCCCTGTCACACACTATCGCCCTGTCATGTCTGCCTCCCCTGACACCCCTGCCTCAACTGTCACCCACTATCTCCCTGTCACGCCTGCCTCCTCTGTCACCCACTATCTCCCTGTCCCCCCTGCCTCACCAGTCATCTCTCTCCTGGCACCCACTATCTCCCTGTCACCCCTGCCTCCTCTGTCACCCACTATCTCCCTGTCACTCCTGCCTCCTCTGTCACCCACTATCTCCCTGTCACCCCTGCCTCCCCTGTCACCCACTATCTCCCTGTCACGCCTGCCTCCTCTGTCACCCACTATCTCCCTGTCACCTCTGCTTTCTCTGTCACCCACTATCTCCCTGTCTACCCTGCCTCCTCTGTCACCCACTATCTCCCTGTCACACCTGCCTCCTCTGTCACCCACTATCTCCCTGTCACCCCTGCTTTCTCTGTCACCCACTATCTCCCTGTCCCCCCTGCCTCCTCTGTCAACCACAATCTCCATGTATATCCTGCCTCCTCTGTCATCCACTATCTCCATGTCACTAGTGCCTCCTCTGTCACCCACTATCTCCCTGTCACTCCTGCCTCCTCTGTCACCCACTATCTCCCTGTCACCCCTGCCTCCCCTGTCACCCACTATCTCCCTGTCACGCCTGCCTCCTCTGTCATCCACTATCTCCCTGTCACCCCTGCCTCCCCTGCCACCCACTATCTCCCTGTCATGCCTGCCTCCTCTGTCACCCACTATCTCCCTGTCACCCCTGCTTTCTCTGTCACACACTATCTCCCTGTCCCTGCTGCCTCACCAGTCATCTATCTCCTGGCACCCACTATCTCCCTGTCACCCCTGCGCCCTGTCACCCACTATCTCCCTGTCACGCCTGCCTCCTCTGTCACCCACTGTCCCCCCTGCCTCACCAGTCATCTCTCTCCTGGCACCCACTATCTCCCTGTCACCCCTGCCTCCCCTGTCACCCACTATCTCCCTGTCACCCCTGCTTTCTCTGTCACCCACTATCTCCCTGTCACACCTGCCTCCCCTGTCACCCACTATCTCCCTGTCACCCCTGCTTTCTCTGTCACCCACTATCTCCCTGTCCCCCCTGCCTCCTCTGTCACCCACTATCTCCATGTCTATCCTGCCTCCTCTGTCATCCACTATCTCCATGTCACTAGTGCCTCCTCTGTCACCCACTATCTCCCTGTCACTCCTGCCTCCTCTGTCACCCACTATCTCCCTGTCACCCCTGCCTCCCCTGTCACCCACTATCTCCCTGTCACGCCTGCCTCCTCTGTCATCCACTATCTCCCTGTCACCCCTGCCTCCCCTGCCACCCACTATCTCCCTGTCATGCCTGCCTCCTCTGTCACCCACTATCTCCCTGTCACCCCTGCTTTCTCTGTCACACACTATCTCCCTGTCTCTGATACGTTGTATACCCTAACTGAAGGGTGTTACACCTACCTTGACAGACTGGTTTGAGTTGCACCGCTCTCTCCCCAATGATTGGGGTGATTCAGTTTGAACTCAGCTGAGATCTATAAGTTCACTATCCGCCACACATTTATAATTAATACTTAATATACCCTTTAGACAGTGTATGCACTCCAATCAAAGTGGAAACTGTTAATAAGGAGTGTGGGGCCCCACGTTGTAAGGATAACTTATATCCTTTTTTTAACAAGAATATGTATGTCTTCTATGTTTTGTGTAATTTTATTTCCCTATACTTTTAACCAAATATGAATAAAGGTTAAATTTTAATAAATCTTCTATAGCGACATTTCTTCCTGTCCAGAATCATGAATATCTCCCTGTCCCCCCTGCCCCACCAGTCATCTCTCTCCTGGCACCCACTATCTCCCTGTCACCCTTGCCACCCACTATTTACCTGTCATCCCTGCCTCCCCAATTAACTACTGTATCTCTATGTACAATTGTGTGTCCCTTTAAAAATGTTATCCCATCATGGGCATCAAAATTTACACTTACTAAAATGAATAAGTTTAGGCCTACCCTGAGTATATATCTACATGTACCTGCATATTGTACTGTATCCCTATGTATAATGGCTTCTGGGTTCCATGTACTGTACATTCACTCCCCCGTGCTCTGCTACTAAGCCCCTTATAGAAGTATTGCTATTCAAACACCTCACAGAGCGCTGGCCATGCCCCCACAGCGGATAAAATGGGGGAGTGGATTGCGGGAATGTCATCCCTCTAAACCACACCCCTTTTTGTGAGGCTACATCTCATCCATGTGCGGCCACACCCCCTTCTCGATGTGCGGCTTCACCGCGCAGGTCCCTACTACAGGTGTTGAGTATGGGACTACTATTACCATATTTCTAGATTTGCCAGTACCTAACGCCCCATACACACTCATTTAGAGGTTTATTTAGAGGGGGTGCATTTAAGCACAGGTACTGTCCGTATACGCCTGCTCCCATTACCAGTGAGTAATAGCACTCTTCCTATACTTGTGTTCTGTATATTATTTCAACATTCATAATGTTGACAGGAGAATGTTGACATTGTTGTAATATTGACATGTAGCACATTGACATGCTTGGAATGTCAACACTGAGTACATCAACAGTCATCCTGCTGAAATGATTAGATTACCGACAGAACATTCCTGGTGGTCAAACAGTGACTTCCATGTTTGTAGTGGCCAACGGCTCTTTAGATGCCTTCCCGGTCCAGAGGTCAGTTGATGGTTACTTCTGGCAGATTCTACAGCAGTTGGCGGTGAGTATTGCTATGTTCTAACATTACCCCCTAACTTTAACCCTCTCCTTAGTACCTAACCTCCCCTCCCACAGCTTTACCCTCCACTAGAGCCTAACCTTCACCCTCCCTATTGCAGCCTAACTTGAAACCTCCCGTCACCCAGCATACTCCTAAAGCCATAGGTGAATCTAAGGGGTGCACTGGACCCCCCATTAAACATACCGCCGATCTGCTTTTTCCTGGGATTCAGGATGAGCCGCTAGACTGGGCCGCTCACCCTACTTGCACCAATGCCGCCGCAGACTGACACTACAGCAGCCTATCGTGGTTTACCCCAAAAACAAAACGGCTGCAAAAGGGCATGCAGCTCCTCCCATGGTCCATTGCGGAGTGTGTGTCATGGCTTTTTCATCCACCTCTCCACCTGCTTCCGCCCTCTGATTTCCGCCATGCCAAGCAGCACCGTTCACTGATTGCCGCTGTGACTGGCCCACTATTGCCAATACTTAATATACCCTTTAGACAGTGTATGCACTCCAATCAAAGTGGAAACTGTTAATAAGGAGTGTGGGGCCCCACGTTGTAAGTATAACTTATATCCTTCTTTTAACAAGAATATGTATGTCTTCTATGTTTTGTGTAATTTTATTTCCCTATACTTTTAACCAAATATGAATAAAGGTTAAATTTTAATAAATCTTCTATAGCGACATTTCTTCCTGTCCAGAATCATGAATATCTCCCTGTCCCCCCTGCCCCACCAGTCATCTCTCTCCTGGCACCCACTATCTCCCTGTCACCCTTGCCACCCACTATTTACCTGTCATCCCTGCCTCCCCAATTAACTACTGTATCTCTATGTACAATTGTGTGTCCCTTTAAAAATGTTATCCCATCATGGGCATCAAAATTTACACTTACTAAAATGAATAAGTTTAGGCCTACCCTGAGTATATATCTACATGTACCTGCATATTGTACTGTATCCCTATGTATAATGGCTTCTGGGTTCCATGTACTGTACATTCACTCCCCCCTGCTCTGCTACTAAGCCCCTTATAGAAGTATTGCCATTCAAACACCTCACAGAGCGCTGGCCATGCCCCCACAGCGGATAAAATGGGGGAGTGGATTGCGGGAATGTCATCCCTCTAAACCACACCCCTTTTTGTGAGGCTACATCTCATCCATGTGCGGCCACACCCCCTTTTCGATGTGCGGCTTCACCGCGCAGGTCCCTACTACAGGTGTTGAGTATGGGACTACTATTACCATATTTCTAGATTTGCCAGTACCTAACGCCCCATACACACTCATTTAGAGGTTTATTTAGAGGGGGTGCATTTAAGCACAGGTACTGTCCGTATACGCCTGCTCCCATTACCAGTGAGTAATAGCACTCTTCCTATACTTGTGTTCTGTATATTATTTCAACATTCATAATGTTGACAGGAGAATGTTGACATTGTTGTAATATTGACATGTAGCACATTGACATGCTTGGAATGTCAACACTGAGTACATCAACAGTCATCCTGCTGAAATGATTAGATTACCGACAGAACATTCCTGGTGGTCAAACAGTGACTTCCATGTTTGTAGTGGCCAACGGCTCTTTAGATGCCTTCCCGGTCCAGAGGTCAGTTGATGGTTACTTCTGGCAGATTCTACAGCAGTTGGCGGTGAGTATTGCTATGTTCTAACATTACCCCCTAACTTTAACCCTCTCCTTAGTACCTAACCTCCCCTCCCACAGCTTTACCCTCCACTAGGGCCTAACCTTCACCCTCCCTATTGCAGCCTAACTTGAAACCTCCCGTCACCCAGCATACTCCTAAAGCCATAGGTGAATCTAAGGGGTGCACTGGACCCCCCATTAAACATACCGCCGATCTGCTTTTTCCTGGGATTCAGGATGAGCCGCTAGACTGGGCCGCTCACCCTACTTGCACCAATGCCGCCGCAGACTGACACTACAGCAGCCTATCGTGGTTTACCCCAAAAACAAAACGGCTGCAAAAGGGCATGCAGCTCCTCCCATGGTCCATTGCGGAGTGTGTGTCATGGCTTTTTCATCCACCTCTCCACCTGCTTCCGCCCTCTGATTTCCGCCATGCCAAGCAGCACCGTTCACTGATTGCCGCTGTGACTGGCCCACTATTGCCAGGCTGACAGCCCAAAACTTTTCTCTGAGGCGCTGTCGGCTGTGCTAGGTAAAAAAGTAAGTCTGTATATATATATATATATATATATAATTATGTTTCTCTCCAAACTTTGAGAAGTATAGCAACCTCCATTATCCAGAGGGGACCAGCACTCCCAAGTTCTTAATGCAATATCACATTTTAATAATGTTCATCATCATAATATTTGGCATTGGACAGCAGCTGAAGACAGCGTTGGAGAGAAGGTATCTTCTCTGAATAATGGAGGCTGCTAAACCTCTCACTGTTTGGAGCACATGTACATAATAATTTGTCCTTGCACCCCGCTCTGTATTTAAAGAGAGTTTACCCTCTGCTTATATATATATATATATATATATATATATAAAGGTATGGTCCTGTAAGCAACAAGACCACCGGCACCAGGAAAGAGGAAGTCCAAAACAGGAATACTTAGTGCATATTTAATGCAAACATCTTCAAGCTCATATGAATCAAAGCATTTAAACAACACCCATAGGCATCAGAGATACATAATCAAACTCTCACGTCTCCTCGACGGCCGTTTCGGTGCATAGGCACCTTCTTCAAGAGGGGTTGACAAGATACTGAGCAAAAGATCAGTGCTATATAGGGCATAGAGGTACACTCACCTGCTCCCACCTGGATCAATCACGTGCGCCGAGCGTCTCCGCTCCATGTCACACCTGCACATCGCCGCAGCAAATATCCAGCAGCGCCGCGTACCGGAAGTACAGACGGCGTTGTGGAACTAAAGATACAGCGCGTGTTGCAGGCGGACTCCAGAGAGGTTCCCTGGTACCCGGATATGATCAAAGAAGCAAGCTGTTGCCATGGTGACCAAGCGCATCGGCATTTTCAAAAACAAATGCCTGTGAAAACTGGTAAATATCCAGTAAAAAAAATTACATTCAAAAATACATACAAGCGCACAAACATTAAAACGTGCAAAAAAGGGAAAAGGTTAGTATGTCCAGAATAGACCAAATACACGTCTCTCATGCCCAGGGCAATTTGCCTCAACTGGATTGCTTGAGAGAGACCATGGTGTACAAAAAATGTAAATACATATTACATACTATTCTAAACATAAGAGGAAAGCCTGGAGCGATGCACAATGTAACTTAAATGGCAATATAATAATTAATGTATAAATGGAGTAAACGAAAATTCTTCATTTAAGCCACTAGGATGCATACAATTGAGCTCATATATCCAGTAGCATTCCTTTTTCATAAGCAATGAATGCCTGTCGCCACCTCGCCTCAAAGGAGGCACGTGTTCCAGTGGCATAAAGGCAAAATCTTTGATTGAATGTCCACTGTTGACAAAATGCCTGGCCACCGGTGGTGTATTAGTGTCCATCTTTGTGTACGCTTTATTGATGGACGACCTGTGTGCCCCTATTCTCTCCTTGAGCATCCGCATAGTTTTGCCCATGTATAGTTTGTTACACGGGCTCTTAATTACATAGACCACGTACCTGGTCTCACAGTCCATGGTATGTTTAAGACCGTATCTCTTGCCTGTAATGGGGTGTATAAATGCACTTGCTTTGATCATATGTCGACAGTTGACACAACCGGAGCATTTTTGTGAGCCGACGGGCCTGGAAAGCCAATTTTATGATTGGTCCACTTTTGGACTGATGTCAGAAAATGTAAGCTGCTGTTTGAGATTTTGGCTTCTTTTGAAGCAGAACAGAGGAGGACACTGACAAATTTTGCCCATGACTGGATCGGTGCGTAGGATATGCCAGTGCTGTATCATGGATTCCTTTATAGATTTAGACGCCACCGAGAAGGTTGTCACAAAGTGTAGCCTCTGTTCCTTTTCTTCCCTCACCTTGGGGGATAGCAACTCTGACCTCTGTAGGACCAAACATTTGGCTTTGGCCTCTTCGACCTCCTTGCGGTCATACTGTCGTTCGATAAACTGTTTGCACATATCATCAAGTACCCCATCAAGGGATGAAACATCAGACGTGATTCGTACTGCTCTTAGGAGTTGAGAATAGGGCAAGCCACGTTTGAGCGGCTGAGGGTGGAAGCTTGTGGCAAGCAACAAAGTATTTTTATCGGTAGGCTTTTTGAATAAGGAAGTCATAAATGTCCCATCTTTGATCGTAATAAGGACATCAAGAAAATTGATGCTCACATGACTGCTACTGGAAGTAAATCTTATATAACCAGGAATGGAATTTAAAAATAATACAAATTCATTAAGCAGAGCATCAGTGCCAGTCCATATAAAGAACAGGTCATCAATGTACCTTACGTAACAATTGATGAACCTGGAAAAAATGGGATTAGAAAGAATGTGTTGCTTTTCGTACTGAAACATAAATAAATTGGCATACGATGGGGCCATGTTTGACCCCATCGCAGTACCACGGCGCTGCAAAAAAAAACCGTTATTAAACAAAAAATAATTCTTGTTCAAAACTAGTTCAAGCAAAAGCAACAATATATATATATATATATATATACCACTGCTCCATGCTGGTTTGCATGCAGCTCCTATGGCTTTGCTGTACTATTTATCTCACCTGAAAAACGCTCCTTGATAAAGGTCCATTTTGAAGGACCGAAACGTCGGAGTTTGGTGATGTTATAACCTTTTGACCTGCTGGCTCATATGAGTAATAAACCTTATCTGTTTTTTACCGAAAATCTGAGTTATTTTTGGATAAAGTGGCGAGTGCCTGTGTCTCTGCCTTAGAGAAACCACTTTCTATATATATATATATATATTATAATAATTATTATAAGGTTGCAATGTTCCAGCACTCTGGGCTGCTACAGGCTAGACACCATTGCCCCTAGAGCAGGGGTGTGCAAACTTTTTGCGATGAGGGTCAGTTTTTGTGAGGTGAAAATGTGGGGGGCGACCATTCAGCCTGACATTCTTTGAATCATTAATCACATCAGAATGGTCCCCCCACTCTGCCCCCAATCACTGTATTTCCCCCAGCCTGCCCCCATTCACTTTATGTCCCCCAGCGTGACCCTCTTTCACTGTATGTCCCCACTCTGCCCCATTGACTGTATGTCCCCCTGCCTGCCCCCTCCCTTCTCTGTATGTTTCCCAGCCCCTTGTGTTAGCCAGAGGAAGGAGAGGCAAAGCAGGAACTGCAAGGACAGGAGATGCTTGGGCTCCCACTACTGCCCTCCTCCCCTCTGCATGTTACAGGAGCAAGCTTCCCCCTTGCTGCCCCCTCCCCAAACACTGCTGTCACTGTGATTGCAGAGGAGGGTGATATACAATTGCAGCTGCAGGGGTTGGATGCATACTCACCTGAAAGACGCCAAACATATCTCACTGTGGCGGCCGGCACCTCCTCACTGCTGCAGACAGCAAGGTAAAGGCGCGCTCGCCGGGGCCCCACCATTATTGCTGTGTGTCCCGCATCTGATGCTCCACCCGCTTCTGGCTGGAGGCTGCTGGCCGCTTGACATGACAGTACGGGCCACAATTGACCCCTGTGCCGGACTTTGGACATGCCTGCCCTACAGCCTTTAGCTGCCTATAGCCCTTAGGAGACGCCTGCTCCATTTGCTCCTGTAATGAAGCGCCCAAGTGCAGTGTAGCATAAGCGGCACTTTAGCACCCTCCTACTCACCTTCCACATGTCTCTATGGTGGCTCCTCCCCCTTTGCTCGCTCGCTGGTTTTCCCCCCTCCACGCTCAGGGCCTCCTCAGTACTCCCAGTACCACCTGTTGGAGTCCGGAATCACTACTTCTTGCAGCATTGATCCCCAAAGCCTTCTCTGCCTCTGCACACTGAGGGGGTTATTCTGGTTGATTCGCTGGGATGCGAATTTGCATCCTTGCGAGTCAACCAAACTCTGCATTGAGAATGGTGGTCTGGCTGCCACCCATTTGCAGTGTGTGTTCGCCCGTGCTGGCTGTGAATGGATGTTCTACATTGCCGACCATCAAATGATGTGGAACGTGCACACACATCTACGGTAGCTCAGAGCAACCTTATATGGGCGTGCACATTGTGAGGGAAGAGGGAGGGCAGATAAAATCCGGTGATGTCAGTTGCCCGCCCCTGCACCATTGGCCCATTAGCATGCTGGGCATTCCCACATGCAAATGGCCCGGCCTCTTGCCCCCCCTGCGCACCGGGGGCAAGGTGGGGTGTATGCACCCAGCGCATGCACATGTGCAGAAATGTGCATGTGCAAAATGAACGCACATGGCCGTTCGAATGGACCTGATTAGGTTCTGAGAAGAAAGGCTGGCCTTAGCCACTGCCTCGTCTGTCTGTCTCACTCTCTGGCTGGGACCCGTACTGCCACTGCTGGCCCATCTCTCCTCACCAGTCTGGCTCTGTGTTCTCTTCGGTAACATAAGACCAGGACAGCTCACATCCCGATCTCTTCAGGACTCCCCGTGTTTGGTGAGTTACCTCCTTTGTAATCTGTCAGGCTGTGGTGTCCCTGGATCTTTTCCTGCCTTGAACACAAGAAACTGTGTATATGGTGCACATGGGAATTTCCCTCATTCTCACACACTGGCTCTACTGTGCGACAATCCTGCTGCCAGCCTCTGTCTACCTTTCTGCTGTCATCCACTATCTCCCTGTCCCCATTGCCTCAGTCATCCACTATCTCCCTGTCCCCATTGCCTCAGTTATCCACTATCTCCCTGTCCCTATTGCCTCAGTCATCCACTATCTCCCTGTCCCCATTGCATCAGTCATCCACTATCTCCCTGTCCCCATTGCCTCAGTCATCCACTATCTCCTTGTCCCCATTGCCTGTCATCCACTATCTCCCTGTCCCCATTGCCTCAGTCATCCACTATCTCCTTGTCCCCATTGCCTCAGTCATCCACTATCTCCCTGTCCCCATTGCCTCAGTGATCCACTATCTTCCTGTCACCCCTGTCTTCCCAGATAACTATTTTTGTCACCCACTATCTCGCTGTTCTCCCTGCCTCAATCACCCACTATCGCCCTGTCACCCCTGCCTCCCCTATCACCCCTGCCTCCTCTGTCACACACTATCTCCCTGTCACGTCTGCCTCCTCTGTCATCCACTATCTCCCTGTCCCCCCTGCCTCACCAGTCATCTCTCTCCTGGCACCCACTATCTCCCTGTCACTCCTGCCTCCCCTGTCACCCACTATCTCCCTGTCACCCCTGCTTTCTCTGTCACCCACTATCTCCCTGTCACGCCTGCCTCCTCTGTCACCCACTATCTCCCTGTCACCCCTGCTTTCTGTGTCACACACTATCTCCCTGTCCCTGCTGCCTCACCAGTCATCTATCTCCTGGCACCCACTATCTCCCTGTCAATCCTGCGCCCTGTCACCCACTATCTCCCTGTCACGCCTGCCTTCTCTGTCACCCACTATCTCCCTGTTACCCCTGCCTCACCTGTCACCCATTATCTCCCTGTCATGCCTGCCTCCTCTGTCACCCACTATCTCCCTGTCACCCCTGCCTCAACAGTCATCTCTCTCCTGGCACCCACTATCTCCCTTATACCCCTGCCTCCCCTGTCACACACTATCGCCCTGTCACGTCTGCCTCCTCTGACACCCCTGCCTCAACTGTCACCCACTATCTCCCTGTCACGCCTGCCTCCTCTGTCACCCACTATCTCCCTGTCCCCCCTGCCTCACCAGTCATCTCTCTCCTGGCACCCACTATCTCCCTGTCACCCCTGCCTCCCCTGTCACCCACTATCTCCCTGTCACCCCTGCTTTCTCTGTCACCCACTATCTCCCTGTCACGACTGCCTCCTCTGTCACCGCTGCTTTCTCTGTTACCCACTATCTCCCTGTCACACCTGCCTCCTCTGTCACCCACTATCTCCCTGTCACCCCTGCTTTCTCTGTCACCCACTATCTCCCTGTCCCCCCTGCCTCCTCTGTCACCCACTATCTCCATGTCTATCCTGCCTCCTCTGTCATCCACTATCTCCATGTCACTAGTGCCTCCTCTGTCACCCACTATCTCCCTGTCACTCCTGCCTCCTCTGTCACCCACTATCTCCCTGTCACCCCTGCCTCCCCTGTCACCCACTATCTCCCTGTCACGCCTGCCTCCTCTGTCATCCACTATCTCCCTGTCACCCCTGCCTCCCCTGCCACCCACTATCTCCCTGTCATGCCTGCCTCCTCTGTCACCCACTATCTCCCTGTCACCCCTGCTTTCTCTGTCACACACTATCTCCCTGTCCCTGCTGCCTCACCAGTCATCTATCTCCTGGCACCCACTATCTCCCTGTCACCCCTGCGCCCTGTCACCCACTATCTCCCTGTCATGCCTGCCTCCTCTGTCACCCACTATCTCCCTGTCACCCCTGCCTCACCAGTCTTCTCTCTCCTGGCACCCACTATCTCCCTGTCACCCCTGCCTCCCCTGTCACCCACTATCACCCTGTTCCCCCTCACCAGTTATCTCTCTCCTGGCACCCACTATCTCCCTGTCACCCCTGCCTCCCCTGTCACCCACTATCTCCCTGTCACCCCTGCTTTCTCTGTCACCCACTATCTCCCTGTCACGCCTGCCTCCTCTGTCACCGCTGCTTTCTCTGTTACCCACTATCTCCCTGTCACACCTGCCTCCTCTGTCACCCACTATCTCCCTGTCACCCCTGCTTTCTCTGTCACCCACTATCTCCCTGTCCCCCCTGCCTCCTCTGTCACCCACTATCTCCATGTCTATCCTGCCTCCTCTGTCATCCACTATCTCCATGTCACTAGTGCCTCCTCTGTCACCCACTATCTCCCTGTCACTCCTGCCTCCTCTGTCACCCACTATCTCCCTGTCACCCCTGCCTCCCCTGTCACCCACTATCTCCCTGTCACGCCTGCCTCCTCTGTCATCCACTATCTCCCTGTCACCCCTGCCTCCCCTGCCACCCACTATCTCCCTGTCACCCCTGCTTTCTCTGTCACACACTATCTCCCTGTCCCTGCTGCCTCACCAGTCATCTATCTCCTGGCACCCACTATCTCCCTGTCACCCCTGCGCCCTGTCACCCACTATCTCCCTGTCATGCCTGCCTCCTCTGTCACCCACTATCTCCCTGTCACCCCTGCCTCACCAGTCTTCTCTCTCCTGGCACCCACTATCTCCCTGTCACCCCTGCCTCCCCTGTCACCCACTATCACCCTGTTCCCCCTCACCAGTTATCTCTCTCCTGTCACCCACTATCTCCCTGTCATGCCTGCCTCCTCTGTCACCCACTATCTCCCTGTCACCCCTGCTTTCTCTGTCACTCACTATCTCCCTGTCCCTGCTGCCTCACCAGTCATCTATCTCCTGGCACCCACTATCTCCCTGTCACCCCTGCGCCCTGTCACCCACTATCTCCCTGTCATGCCTGCCTCCTCTGTCACCCACTATCTCCCTGTCACCCCTGCCTCACCAGTCTTCTCTCTCCTGGCACCCACTATCTCCCTGTCACCCCTGCTTCCCCTGTCACCCATTTTCACCCTGTCATGCCTGCCTCCCCTGTCACCCACTATCTCATTGTCACTCCTGATTTCTCTGTCACCCACTATCTCCCTGTTCCCCCTCACCAGTCATCTCTCTCCTGGCACCCACTATCTCCATGTCATGCCTGCCTCCCCTGTCACCCTTTATCTCCCTGTCCCTTTTTTTTGAGAGAAAGAAATGGTAGTCGCACAGGGAGAGTAAATTGAATCAAATGGTGGCCCCTCAATAAATGTCTGGTGGCATGAATTCATGTAACGGATGAGGGTGTGCTACCACGGGACATCAATTGATTATATACATGGTTCTGGACAGGAAGAAATGTCGCTGTGTGGTGCACCTATAGAAGATTTATTAAAATGTAACCTTTATTCATATTTGGTTAAAAGAATAGCGAAATAAAATGACACAAAACATAGAAGACATACATATTCTTGTTAAAAAAGGATATAAGTTATCCTTACAACGTGGGGCCCCACACTCTTTATTAACAGTTTCCACTTTGATTGGAGTGCATACACTGTCTAGAGGGTATATTAAGTATTATTTATAAATGTGTGGCGGATAGTGAACTTATAGATCTCAGCTGAGTTCAAACTGAATCACCCCAATCATTGGGGAGAGAGCGGTGCGACTCCAACCAGTCTGTCAAGGTAGGTGTAACACCCTTCAGTTAGGGTATACAGCGTATTTGGCTGCGTGAAAATATAATTCAAATAGCCAGTACTTGTGTTTGGGGGCACCGGTAGCCGCTCAGTATGCGGTGCTTACACGCTGACTGTGCGTATCAATAGCAGCGCTGATCCCACAGTCTCTGATATATAGCGTATTGGCAGCGTGAAAATACAATTCAAATAGCCGGTGCTTGTGTATGGGGGCACCGGCAGCCGCTCAATATGCGGTGCTTACACGCTGACTGTGCGTATCAATAGCAGCGCTGATCCCACAGTCCCTGGAGTGCGGCGTGCTCTAATATGACACGCCGTCTCACAATCATCAGGACTGGGTAACAGTTCTGATACGTCAAAGTAGGTAGGAGTGCGCCCTCAGCCAATGGGCTGTACGTTCACAAAACCGCTCGGTACCACAGTTTTTAAACTAGACAGATCAAAATTTTGTACATTTCAATGGGGGTGGGGGAGTGGGGGTAAAACACAAGCACTGGCTATTTGAATTATATTTTCACGCTGCTAAATACAGAGCCGGCCCTAGCCTAAATGATGCCCTAGGCAAGATTTTGGCTGGTGCCCCCTAGCACCGCCACTAGTTCCACCTCTGACCCTGGTCCCCTTTCCCAGCACCATCAACCCTCATCATAGCAGTCATCATTTTTGGTGCTCCTACCCGCAATATTTTAAATAGAAACAGTGCACACATTTGGTGCACAGCCCAAACAGGGGTGTGTTCTTGCTGGGAAGGGGCATGGCCACACAATTTTACCCCCAATTCAAATTATGCCACACTGTAGTGCAACTTTATTCACTTTATATCATGCGATGGTGTCACTTATTCACGTTACATCACACTGTAGTACCACTTTACCTTATATACATTACTCCTCACATTATTCACATTATACCCTTAGAAAAAAATCCTGAGAAAATATGGTATTTTAACCATCTCCATGGCCACACTGCAACCCAGCTCAAAGCAGTGTGTGCTGGGCAGAGGAGAAGAGCTGCAGCTGCTGCTGTCACTTAAGTGGAGGGGGCCCAGGGCCCCCACTGGGCCCTCCCATCAGACTTTGGCCTGGGTAATTTGTATGCCCTACCCCTTTCTCTCGGCACCCCTGATAATACCACACAGTAATGCCCCTTACACATGACACACATTATTAATGTCCTTATAACAGTGGTTCCCAAACTGTGTGCCGCGGCTCCCTGGGGTGCCTCGGGACACATGCAGGGGTGCCCTGGGTTGGTAGTCCAGGACCAACTCAAAATATTAATGGTTAATTATTTATGAGCAAAAGCAATGCTGGTGGCTGCCATTAATAAAATGTGTACAAACAGAAGCAAATCCTGTCCTTTACCACATACCTGACCCAAAGAATCACATATAAACCCAATCTAATAAATTTATTTTTGTCCTAGGGGTGCCGTGAAAAAAATTTGATACTCTAGGGTGCCGTGATTCAAAAAAGATTGGGAACCCCTGCCTTATAACCATAATGCCCCTTACACATTATGCCAACCTTTATTAATGCCCTTCATACACATAATGACACACATAATGTCCCTTACACATATGTTGCACATTATTAATGCCCTTATACACATGACACACATAATGCCTATTACACATATGCAGCTCTTGGCCAGTTCTGCTAACGTTGGGTGCCTTTTTTGCTAAAAATTCGTCTTATTTGCATTGTTATGACAAGCACACACAAGGAGCTTCCGATGATTAAAATGATATGTGGCATGCCTGTATTCTGTGTGCGACTGTGGCTGTACCTGCATACAGAATGCTATGTTACAGTGATTTCCATGAATACACTATTTCATATGCAGATACAGCCTCACTCACACACAGAATATAGACATGCTGCATATCATTTTAATCAGCAGAAGCTGCTGATGCCCCTAGGGATTCCAAATGCCCTAGGCAATTGCCTAGTTTGCCTATGCCTAAGGCCGGCCCTGGCCAAATACGTTGTATACCCTAACTGAAGGGTGTTACACCTACCTTGACAGACTGGTTGGAGTCGCACCGCTCTCTCCCCAATGATTGGGGTGATTCAGTTTGAACTCAGCTGAGATCTATAAGTTCACTATCCGCCACACATTTATAAATAATACTTAATATACCCTCTTGACAGTGTATGCACTCCAATCAAAGTGGAAACTGTTAATAAGGAATGTGGGGCCCCACGTTGTAAGGATAACTTATATCCTTTTTTTAACAAGAATATGTATGTCTTCTATGTTTTGTGTAATTTTATTTCCCTATACTTTTAACCAAATATGAATAAAGGTTAAATTTTAATAAATCTTCTATAGCGACATTTCTTCCTGTCCAGAATCATGAATATCTCCCTGTCCCCCCTGCCCCACCAGTCATCTCTCTCCTGGCACCCACTATCTCCCTGTCACCCTTGCCACCCACTATTTACCTGTCATCCCTGCCTCCCCAATTAACTACTGTATCTCTATGTACAATTGTGTGTCCCTTTAAAAATGTTATCCCATCATGGGCATCAAAATTTACACTTACTAAAATGAATAAGTTTAGGCCTACCCTGAGTATATATCTACATGTACCTGCATATTGTACTGTATCCCTATGTATAATGGCTTCTGGGTTTCATGTACTGTACATTCACTCCCCCGTGCTCTGCTACTAAGCCCCTTATAGAAGTATTGCTATGGAAACACCTCACAGAGCGCTGGCCATGCCCCCACAGCGGATAAAATGGGGGAGTGGATTGCGGGAATGTCATCCCTCTAAACCACACCCCTTTTTGTGAGGCTACATCTCATCCATGTGCGGCCACACCCCCTTTTCGATGTGCGGCTTCACCGCGCAGGTCCCTACTACAGGTGTTGAGTATGGGACTACTATTACCATATTTCTAGATTCGCCAGTACCTAACGCCCCATACACACTCAAGTGATATTTTAAGCGATATTGCTCATTTTGCCCCTTCTGAAAACTTTGTTTTATAATATTGTGTAGTGTGTATGCTCAATATCGTCAACGATGCATTTTCCCTTGAGTCATTAGCAATGCCCTCCATCATCCTGCATGTACACACGATGCAGCACAGAATAATTCACAGTGGTACAGACTTCAGCTGTATGTTTCCAGGTGTACCATAAATTAGCTTGTTGTGTAAATCAGCGCACTGACCTGTACCCACCCCATTCAGGTATTGTCTTTTCCAACGGTGAGAACTGGAAAGCGATGAGACGATTTGCGCTTTCAACATTACGTGATTTCGGGATGGGGAAGAAGGGCATTGAGAACAGGATTATTGAAGAGGCTGAATGTTTAATAAAGAAATTTAAATCCTATGGAGGTGAGTTATGTTCTTGTCTAATATCCACGGGGACAGAGCCTGGATATTAATATAGGGATTTAGTTATGTTACACACATTGGGGGAAATTTACTTAACAAAATACAGTACAGTAGGAATTGGCGTATTCGTATTCAGTCGTATTCATATTTTTGAAATTTACTGATGCCTTTTTACTGCCGATTCTACCAGTCATATTCGTGTTCCGGTAGTTATACGAATAAATATACCATCGAAAGAATACGACTTGTATTTTACATTTACTCCCATGTTAATTTGAAATTTACTAACAATTCTTATTTATAACTAGGTGATTCATCGCACCCTACGGGCGCTCTTCACACCGTCGTAAGGGGCTGCGCCCCCTTAATTTGTGAACATTTGTATATGAGAAATATGGGGAGGGGGGGTCGTGAGGGGGTGCCGCGAATCGTGGGAGGGGGGGTTGCGGGGGTGCCGCGAATCGTGGGAGGAGGGGGCGAGGGGTTTTGCCGTGAATCGCGAGGGGGTGGGGGTGTTGAGGGGCTACCGTGAATCGCGTGAGGGGTGTTGCTCACCTGGTGGCTGTGGAGTAGCTGGGAAACATGGGGAGGCAGAGGGTGTCTGGCACTGTGGGCTCACTGGGCTGGTTCTCTGTCATGTGAGTCAGTCATGTGAGTCAGAGGCTCCACCCAGCGTTAGACACACACTAACACACTTTGAGTGACAGATGTAGCCAAATATATAAGAGATACTAGGTGTAAACCAGTAAGAATCATTAAAAAAATACGACTGAAAATACTCCATGATTTCCAGGCGTATTTCACGTTTTCAATATATTCACATGTGACATTACTCAGATATTGGCCCACGGTTACTCCTGTGAACAAATGTGTGCCTTATAAAAGCACATTAAGCACACAAACACAGTTCTCTGCTTGTTACAAACAGAGATGGGTACTCATTTATACATTGAGAAGTTTGCATTGTGGGCTGTGGGTACCTGATGTCCTGACACGTGCATCGAAGAAGACGCAATGTCATGAATATCAGCAGCAGCTTGTGCAGGTTCCCCGGAGGCTGCGTATCCAGGGGCGGATTGGGATGAAAAAACAGCCGGAGAAATTTATGGGAGCATCCCTAATGGAGGCGGATTTGTTTAGGGGTCGGGTTTGTCAAGAGGGTCGGGATCCATAGCCTGCGTTCTATCACACACACCCTCGCCCATGGCCTGTGTTCTATCACACACTTCCTCCCCCTGTGCTCTGCGCTCTATCACATTGATGTTCTACTTCATACAGCAGTCTGCACTCTGCACACTGACACACTCCCTCGCCCTGCGCTCTATCATACTGATGCACTCCCTCACCCTGCAGCCTGCGCTCTATCACGCTGACATGCTCCCTCACCCTGCAGCTTGCATTCTATCACACTGATGCACTCCCTAACCCTGCGGCCTGCGCTCTATCACACTGACGTACTCCCTCACCCTGCGGCCTGCGCTCTATCACACTGACGTTCTCCCTCACCCTGCAGCTTGCATTCTATCACACTGATGCACTCCCTAACCCTGCGGCCTGCGCTCTATCACACTGACGTGCTCCCTCACCCTGCAGCCTGTGATCTATCACACTGACGTGCTCCCTCACCCTGCGGCCTGCGCTCTTTCACACTGACCTGCTCCCTCACCCTGTGCTATATCACACTGCCATGCTCCCTCACCCTGCGGCCTGCACTCTATCACACTGATGTGCTCCCTCACCCAGCGGCCTGCACTCTATCACACTGATGTGCTCCCTCACCCAGCGGCCTGAGCTCTATCACACTGACCTGCTCCCTCACCCTGCGGTCTGTGCTCTATCACACTGACGTTCTCTCTCACCCTGCTGCCTGCGCTCTATCACACTGACATGATCCCTCACCCTGCGGCCTGCGCTCTTTCACACTGACATGCGCTCTCACCCTGCAGCCTGCGCTCTATCACACTGACCTGCTCCCTCACCCTGTGACCTGCGCTCTATCACACTGACCTGCACCCTCACCCTGTGACCTGCGCTCTATCACACTGACCTGCTCCCTCACCCTGTGACCTGCGCTCTATCACACTGACATTCTCCTTCACCTTCCGGCCTGCGCTCTGTTACACTAACACACTCCCTCTCCCCGAGACTTACGATCTATCACACTGACACGCTCCCTCACCCTGCAGTCTGAACTCCATAATACTGATGTACTCCGTCACCATGTGGACTGTGCAGGTGGGGAGTTTGACTGGGGCAGTACACCTGTCAAACCATAACGCTGGTGTCCTAAGGCGAGCTCAGGGAGGACAGAAACCTCTCGTGGAGCAGAAGGGCAAAAACAGCGATGCACTCTCTCATCCTGCGGTCTGCGCTCTATCAACAGAAGCGCTCCCTCACCCCATGGCCTGCGATCTTTCACACTGATGCGCTCACTCCTTTTGTGGCCTGCACTCTTCACGCACTCCCTAACCTTAAACTTCTCTGCAAACTTACCCACCCTCCCTGCAGCCTAAGCCTGACCGTATCCTAATTCAACACCCTTGGCTGATTTACATGTGCCGCACACTAGTTTAGTTTATTAATGCAGACACAAATTCTAATATGGCAGCAGTGCAAAGCCAGCTGTGCCCCTCCCTGTAGATACTTACGCACACATACTCTATCTCACACACCACAAACAACTGAAATCTTTAGTCTGTGCTGCCCAGCCGCTTCTCTCCCTCTTGTTGTGGAATCAGGCCAGTTCTGTGTAGCTCCACCCACCATTAAGTCTGTGTAGCTCCGCCCAACCATGGCCATGTAGCTCCACCCCACCGAGTCCATGTATCTCCACCCCCACCGAATCCCTGTGAAGCCTGCAGGGCACCGTAACCTGACAGGCAGGCTGAGGCAGCGCAAATAATCAGAAATCCTTCAAACATTAGCCAACCCAATTCCTGCAACCAATTTAGTGAACAGAGTAGGAAGGGAGGAAAAGGAGATGTAGAGTATTTTCTTCAGCGGTCAAGAATGGAGTCAGTAACATTTTTGGTACTTGTGTAGTTTAACTCCATGCCAACGTGGATAGTTCATACCCCCACTATCCATGGTGGCATGGAGTTGATTTTAGATAGCGTGGCAAGCGTAGCGAGCCACCGAGCCCGAAGCATAGGCGAGCGAAGCGAGCCCCGCAAGGAGACTCAGGCGCCGTGAAACTACACAAGTACCACATTTTTTAATCTCTCATTCAAGTGACAGGGGTGGCTGGGGATTGGGCTATCAAAAATCCAATTTATGTAAGATCTCATTACTATATGGAGGAGGGATATAAATGGTAATTATATGAAGCAAAGTGTTAACACAAGCTCATAAGAAAATTTTTTTATCAAGGGATTAAAACCTAACTTTACTCATTTGAAACTAAGGGGGAAATTTACCAATATGAAAAACCTAGTTTTTCGTATTGGTATTTCCCCTACGACTGCATACGACTGTTTCAGTCGTATGCAAAGTCGTGTTCTGGAGGGGAATGTACAAAGCAGTCAGGGGAAAGTACAAACCAATCAGGAGCCGCTAGGCCGCAAGGCGGCCAATAGCGGCATTCGGGGGCGGAGCCGCACGATGTACACAGAGTACCGTGCGGCTCAGCTGATCGGTCTGGTTCGGCTTCTCGGTTTGTTTTTTTGCAAAGACCCCCTGGACTACGTCGCCCTGGGACAGGTGAGTATGGTTTCCTTCCACAGCTTCCACCATGGATTTCGTCAGACCCGGACGGCAACCGCGACAGCGACGGTCGACATGGAGCCAGAAGACGACACAGGACCAGTAGACCAGGACATCAGGACCATTGCTACCCACGGGATGAAGATAGGTAAGTATTAGTATGTAAGGGCTTTGGATGTATTAAAGTTTTATTTTAAGTGTGTGTCAGTGTGTTTTATTTTACTATTTTTAATACTGTGGAACTACAAGTCCCAGCGGGCCCTTTAATGCCCCGCAGGCTGGGACTTGTGGTTCTCCAAGTCCCAGCTTGCGGGGGAGGCTTGCTGGGACTCATAGTTCCCCAGTATTAGACAATAGTTTATTCTATTTTTTACACCAAGATCAGCCCGGTGACCACAGCCCAGGGTCAGCGGGGACAGCACCAGGCTTCAGCCTGGTCAGGTAAGTCCTGGTGGGGGGGGACCCCTTCATTGGGGGGGTCTCCACTCCCCCAGGGCCCCTGGTCAGGCTGACCGGTCAGGGGGTTAATGTTTTGGCCGCGGGACCTTATATCATAAGTGTCCCCCGGCTGTGACATTACCCTGCTGGCTGGTTTGGCCTGGGGCTGGTTCTTAAAATACGGGGGACCCCTAGTCATTTTGTCCCCCGTATTTTGGGAACCAGCCCCGGACCAGGAGCCTGGGGCTGGCTGTTAAAAATCGGGGAACCCCTATTTGTCGGGTTCCCTGATTTTTAATTACCGGCCCCGGCTCCTTCAGCCTGGTGCTGGTTACAGCTCTGGGGGGGACCCCACGCTGTTTTTTTTTTTTTATTTATTTAATTTTTCTATTTTTTTTACACTAAAGCCTGCACGGATCTGACTGATCCATGCAGGCTAAAGCCAAATACGACAGGAACATCAGGGTGTATTTTCCTGTCGTATTTTGGTGCCTGTTTTACACCAAGTAGCAGCCGTATTATCAATAAATCAGGAACCACCATTCTTTTGAATGGTGATTTCTGTCGTATTATATCGATGGTGTAGACATTCGTATTTGTAAATACAAATACGAATGTCCCATCATTAGGAATACGAATTGTTGTATTTTCGGGATTGTAAATCCCGAAAATACAAATGTGTAAAAAATAGGTGTATTTCTGCCTACGAATACACCTATTTTTTACGAATCCATTTTGGTAAATTTCCCCCAAAATTCCCCTATCGCTGTGGGAAATTAGGCATCCACCCAACTCATGGTTTTTTAAGAGCCAACTCCTTACTCCCTATCAAATGAGTCTCATAGAGATAAATACAACTGGTAGCTTTGTTTACCTAAACCACAAAAATGTGGTCTTAAGTGGGAGCCAAAAACAACAAGCACTTGTGCCACAAATGTGTCAGTTCCTGTAATTTAGAATGCTTGATTTGTTAAACTGTCCTTTTAATATAATGTACTAAATAAGAGATGACCCATGGGTAATTCCATCTGGCACCATTTTCCTTTTCATTATAGGCTGTGTTTTGTACGTATTTTCTCATATGTCACAATCTCTTGCACTGCTCTGACTCCTGAGGCCTTTGATTTGCTGCATGGATCACTTTGCAATTGCGTTAGAATTTAATAATTAAGATATCTAACCACACATTAGGATTATTGTTATTAATAATTTGTCTCACATTTTTGTTCAGAAAATGTAAATAACAAATCAATCAAAATTCATCAATCAAAATAAAATTTTAATCAATTAGAATTAATCAATCAAATTGCACATTTGGAAGCTTGGTTTGTTTTTAATAATTTGTTCCACATCTCTTATTTTTCCTTTTTTTATTCAATTGATTAATCAATCAATGCTTTACCTGTCTTCCACTACATACATCTAGTTTTTGACTAATAAAAAACATTTCATGGGGCACATATTTTATTAAACTGTAATCCTGTTTGCCACCGCTATGCCATTTCATTGATATACTCTATATTCTATTAAAGTGACTGCCGTGTGTTTGTTCCGCTGCTCTGCCATTTCCATTAGCCAGCCAGCCTGCTGCAGCCATTTTCCAATATTTAGAAACATTATTGTGAGGTGGTCAAAATAAACTGGAAAATAAATTATTAAAAATACTGTAGGAACAAAAAAGTCCAAATGACATGATGTTATCTGTTTTATAAATTTTCAAGATAACCAAACCAAAACAATTGAAGGTGAGTTTGCCAAAACCAAAAACCAAACCAAATTTGTATTTTTCTTTGTCCATTTCTAGGAAAGCCCTTTGATAATTTGACCATCATGAACGCTGCCGTAGCCAATATAATTGTGTGCATACTACTCAGCCGTAGATTTGAATATGATGATCCAACCCTACTGAAGCTCATGAGTTCAGTTAATGAAAATGTCAGACTACTGGGAAGCCCTACGGTCCGGGTAAGTTATTATTACTTCATTTTTATTTCTCCCCTCTTGTCACAAATAATCCCACCCTTCAAAGCTTATTTATTAAATTATTGTTATTAAAATAATTCCACAATGGTATCAGAATTGTAGTCAAACTACAGAAGGAGCGTGCTTCATCCAGCGGGGGCTGGCGGTCGGATTGCCAACCACCAGCCCCTACCAGCCGCCGGAAGGGGAGCTCCCCGCAGGTCCTCGCTGAGCGCCCCTACCTCCCCTCACCCCCCCCATGCCCCCCCCAACCCTGTCCATCTTCCTGAAGTAGAGATGGGCAGGGTTCGCATCCCCTGCCACCCGGAAACTGGGACGCGCGTCCCAGTCAGATGAGCACCATTTCACCAGCGGGGCTTTCTGGTGAGCCCCGCCACTGGCTGAGAGGTGCTGCATCTGTATCAGAATAGACTTGTTTGAGTTATGTGAGGATCTGGTTGAGTAACTGCAGCCTGTTTGGTGGATTTACAACTAAATCATCATTTATATCTCTTGAAAAAATCTTATTATTTTGAAATGTAATCCTTCACCCATGTTGAAGTCTTCGATATTATAGGAAAACTGTCCAATAGTAAGAGCGGAACCGAGCATTTCATGTTCAGTTAGCAATGGTGATTCCTGGGGTGGGGCTGCAGCACAGTCCGAAATTCAAATAAGTGGTGCCGCACCCACTGCCCGTGAGCCCAGGCAGGCAATATATGGTGTGGCAGTTAGTACCTATTTGAATTTTGGACTTCACTGCAGCCCTGAGTCACCACTGATGTATGTAAATCTGACCAGTTACAGCTGTTGATATTGTTGATTGATGTTCATTTTACATGGCTTCAGTTAGGTCTGGTAGTGATGAATCTTCTACGAGGGACATGCAGTCAGAGGAGACAGGGGAGGCAGTGCTTCCCTTGTAATTTTGTTTAAATTAATACAAAGAATACACCTATGACACTTATTCTGTGTATTTTATTTATATTTTTTTAAGAGGATGAAGCGCTCTGTCCTTTTATGAAATTTGATTTAATAATAGATGTGACCTTTTCTGATAACTACAATTGGTGACATGTCAGTATAGTTTATTTTAGTGGTTCTCAAACTTTTTCAAATCCCTGGACATGTTTTATAATTGGCAGTCACTGTCACCCATTTTTCCTATCACTTTAACCAGAAATAATTTTATATGGTCCAGAACCACCAATAGGAGGCACCCGTGCTACACCCCAGAGAGCCTAGACATATTGGGTTAAATGTAATAGGATGAGAGATTCAGAAAGTGAGAGATTTGGTAAGAAATCTCCAGGTTTTTTTAAAGCGGCAATCATTTACACTGCAAAACCAGATTGATTATGATCAAAGAATAAGAAACATGGCTGAAGAACACAGAGGTGAAAACAGGACATGGAGAGATTGGACTAACATAACAAGTGGGGGAGAGGTCAGAAGACATGAGAGCCAAGTGAGAAAAATGGATAGGTGGCCTGTGAGAATAATATAGGTGAAAGACGTAGAATAGGATGTGGAACCAACTATAGGTTGGAGCAGGACAGTGCCATGAATTGGAAACTAGTAGAATGAACAAGAGCAAAGGCGAGCAGCAGCATTTAATAAGAGGTGCTAATGCACATCTCTATAGGCTGGACATCTAGGAGAGGACTGGGGCAGAATCATGACGGAGGCCATATTGTGTAGGTGAGAAGATGTACAACCACCAGCACCATAGCATAATGGCTGTCCGGACTGCACATCTAGGGTGGGCAGTGGACTAAAAACAAAAATAATCCTGACATAATCAAGGTATTTATTCTAGACTGTATCCCTCCAATCCAATATAGCCTGAATACTATGGAACACGTGTCTTTGAGCTTAATCAAAGCATTACTTACTCATCTTAACCATGTAACTGGCTAATACTGTATCTGCTTCACAAGTGGCCGCAAAGTTGTCTTTTTTTTTTTTTTAAGCTTATATGAACATTACTAGGTGATTCATCGCGCCCTACGGGCGCTCTTCACACCGTCGTAAGGGGCTGCGCCCCCTTAATTTGTGAACGTTTGTATTGTGAGACATATGGTTAGAATTGTATGACAGATGCCTGTATTGCAACTTGAGTCAGTGCTCGAAGTGGAAATTTTAAAGTGGGGGTATGGAAAAATAAAGGACTTATTTATGCGCGCGCCGGGTGTGGCCACTGAAAAAGGGGGCGTGTCTTTACGTGTAGCGTACCATACCACATACCCCTTATATACCACACTAGTAGGACCCCTTATACTATCTAGTACTAGTGCCCCTTGCACATTGTGCCACACTGTGAGAGCCCAAATTCAAGGACAGCAAGGACAAACAGACAGAGTGACAGCAATGAGAGACTGACAGCGGGAACAAAGAGAGAAAGTGACAGGGACAGCCACATATGTATATTGGGTATCACGGTGTGTGGCAAATGTATAATGAGCATCACTGTGTTTGGCATTTGCTCATTATACATTTGCCACACACCGTGATGCCCAATATACATTTGCCACACACCGTTGTGTCCAATATACATTTGCCACACACCGTTGTGTCCAATATACATTTGCCACACACCGTGATGGGTGAGAAGGAGGTTAAGCAGAGGAGAGGAGTAGTGGAAGAGGAGAAGGGGAGAGGAGGTAGGGGGAAGGGTAGGGTAGGGGAGGAGGTATGGAGGAGGAGTAGAAGGAGCGGAGAAGGGAGAGCAGTACAAGTGGGCGCTGTGTACCTCCTGTCACGATCAGCAGCGACGGTAGTTGCTCCTGTTCCCAGATCTGCTCCAGTTTTTTTCTGCTCCTGTTCCCAGGTCTGCTGCACTCCACCCCCCCCCCCCTCCCCGGCAACTCCTGTTCCCTGACGCCGCACTTTCTTCTTGGCACCGGGTGTTCTTCTCCTGTACCCCAGCGCAGGGTCCCTGGCAGTCTAGGAAAGAGAGAGAAGTGTGGTAAAAGAGGTGGGGAGGAGAGAGATAGAGGGGGAAGAGAGAGCAGGGAAGAGAGAGCAGGGAAGAGAGAGTGAGGGAAAGAGAAGGTGGTGGTGAGAAGGTGGGGAAATGGAGGAGGGGGAGTGGAAGAGGGGGAGAGGAGGAGGGGAGAGTAGATGAGGAGGAGGGGGAACAGAGGAGAGGAGGAGGTGGGGGAGTGGTGGAGGAAGGAGAGCGGAGAAGGGAGAGCAGGAGAGGGGGTGAGGAGGGGAAGTGAAGGAGAAGGGGAGCGGAAAAGAAGGTGTGTGGAGGAAAGGGGGTGAGGAGGAGGGGAAGTAGAGGAGAGGAGGAGGTGGTGGGGGAGCTGAGGAAAGGAGGAGGAGTGGAGGAGAGGAGAAGGGAGAGCAAAGGAGGGGGAAAGGGGGTGCGGAGGATAGGGACTCGGAGTGAGTATGAGGGAAGCAGAGGAGAGGAGGAGGGGAAGCAGAGGAGCACAGGAAGGGGAGTAGAGCAGGTGGTTGGGGAGCTGAGGAGAGTAGAAGGGAGAGCATGGGAGGGGGAGAGGGCCTGAGGAGGAGGTTAAGCAGAGGAGAGGAAAAGTGTAGAAGAGGAAGAATGTAGAAGTGGAGGGGGAGGGTTGGGGAGAGGAGGATGAGGAGGGTGGGTGAGAGGAGGATGAGGAGGGGGGAGAGGAGGAGGAGGAGGAGGAGGAGGAGGAGGAGGAGGAGGAGGGAGTCGGGAGGAGTGGACATGTGGTGGATGAGCAGATGTACCTCCTGATAAGATCAGCAGTGTCATTATTTTTTGCTCCTTCTACCGGGCTCTCTCCCCCAGCACTAATCATCTGCATCTCATTCATACATACTACACGCACTGCCGCTCCCATTCACACATACTACACGCACTGCCGCTCCCATTTAAACATACTATATACACTACCGCTCTCATTCATTCATACTACACGCACTGACGCTGTCATTCATACATACTACACACACTGCCGCTCCCATTCATACATACTACACGCACTGCCGCTCCCATTCACAAATACTACACGCACTGCCGCTCCCATTCATACATACTACATGCACTGACGCTGTCATTCATACATACTGCACACACTGCCGCCCTCATACATGCTGCACACACTGCCACCCTCATACATGCTGCACACACTGCCGCCCTCAAACATGCTGCACACACGGCCGCCCTCATACATGCTGCACACACTGCCACACTGCCGCCCTCAAACATGCTGCACACACGGCCGCCCTCATACATGCTGCACACACTGCCGCCCTCATACATGCTGCACACACTGCCGCCCTCATACATGCTGCACACACTGCCGCCCTCATACATGCTGCACACACTGCCGCCCTCATTCATGCTGCACACACTGCCGCCCTCATACATGCTGCACACACTGCCGCCCTCATACATACTGCACACACTGCCGCCCTCCTACATGCTGCACACACTGCCGCCCTCATACATGCTGCACACACTGCCGCCCTCATACATGCTGCACACACTGCCGCCCTCCTACATACTACACACTGCTGCCCTCATACATACTGCACACACTGCCGCCCTCATACATGCTGCACACACTGCCGCCCTCATACATGCTGCACACACTGCTGCTCTCACTCAAACATACATACACTCACTGTTTCCATACATATATCCATCCCACCACACCACATGTCAAGACACACTGAGACCACTACACTACCTGTTGTCCTCTGGCTTCTGAGGCTGCAGGCCGGGCTCTGGCAGCTGTCTCTGTGGGCTCTGGGGGAAAATGGTAGAACCTATTGCTCCTGTATACCACAGAGGGGTCCCTACTGTGGGCGCCCAGAGGGGTTAATAATAAAGGTGCTCCTATAGCACGTGTCCAGCGATTTGTGGGGCAGCATTGGTGGGTTTGTGGAGAATGGGCAGGGGTTTTGGTTGGGGAAGGGTACCTGGTGTCTGCTCCTGTTGCAGGCTCCTGCCCGTCACTTTCCTCTCCGCGATGTCTGGTAGCTGGCTGTTCAGTGCTGGCAGCGCTGTCCTCTGATCCGCTGGAGGGCGCACTAGTGCGGGCGCCGCAGCGTTGCCGCACTCAGTCGCCCCTCCGGTTCCCTGGCAGTCCAGTCTGGGGTCCTCTCTCTCTCCAGGGTGGCGGCGGTGTCCTTCTCTCGGCTCCTCTCCAGTCACGTGGCCCAGCCGGCTCTGTCCCCGCCGGCTGCTTCTCCAGTACTCCTGCGCACCCGACTCCGTCCCTGTGAGGACTCGGAGGGCTGCTGCGGGTAAGCGTGCACCCGCCTGGCACTCTTCTCCTCTCGCTCGCCACGCTGCCCTCTCTCTCCTTCTCGTCCGGGACCCCCCTGACCTCCTAGCATCTCCCCTTCTCTCTCTATACGTCCCCCTGCACTGTCAATCAGCCTGGGGACATCTCTTCGCGCCCTCCGCCGGGGATTAACCCCTTGGGTCGTTGGCACCTGTCGGCTGTCCCTGCTATAACGGATACCCCTGGCTGGGGTGCCACACCCGCACAATCACTTTCTGGCTGTGCTCTGTAGCCGCCGGGTGGGGACCCCTGCAGGAGCACTGTGGAGACTGCTGTCCAAAAAAAAAAAAAAAAATAGTGTTCGAAGTGAAGTGCCGGTATGACATACCGTTGTATACCGGCCCACTTCGAGCACTGACTTGAGTTATAGGTGAAATGTGTTAAATAGAGAGCATATGATGTGGAAGGGGGTGTGCATTGTTTTGTTTAATTAAAAAGCGGTTACAGAGTGTTGACATAAGTGTGACATAAGTGTGGCACTTCATTGGTGTCCATGTCGACACATGAGAATGAATATGAAAACATTCAAAAAGTGAAAAATAAATCTTCAAAAACTCATGTCAACCTTTTTCATTGTCGACCATAGCCATGTCAGTGTTTTGCATGTGCCATTTAATCGTGGGGTTGCCGTGAATGGGGGGGGGGAGGGAGGTGGGGGGTGTCTGCGAATTGCGCGGGGTGGGGGGGTCGCGGGGGGTGCCGCAAATTGCGGGAGGGGGGGTCGTGGGGGGTGGGTGATGCGAATTGCGGGAGGGGGGTCGCGTGGGGGGGGGGGTACCGCGAATCACGGGAGGGGGCCGCTGGGGTGCCGCAAATTGCCACAAGAAAAAATCAACACAGAAAGGTCAACACATGTAAATGTTGACATAAGTGTGGCACTTCATTGGTAACCATGTCGACACATGAGAATGAATATGAAAACATTCTTAAAATGAAACATAAATCTTCAAAAACTCATGTCAACCTTTTTCATCGTCGACCATAGCCGTGTCAGTGTTTTGCATGTGCCATTTGATCCTGGGGATGCTGTAAATCGCAGCGACTGGGGGGTGGTGGGGGGTGTCCACGGGAGGGGGGGTGGTGTGCCATGAATTGGGGGAGGGGGGGTCGCAGGGGTGGGTGCTGCGAATTGCGGGAGGGGTGGGACGTGGGGGGTGGGGTGCCCCGAATCGCCGGAGGGGGGGTCGTGGGGGCTGGGGTTGCCGCGAATTGCGGTAGGAGGGGTTTGCGGGGCGGGGGAGCGCGCGAATCGTGGGAGGGGCCCCGCAAATCACGGGAGGGGGGGCGGCGGGGGGCGCTCACCTGGTGTGTCTGGTGAGTAGCTGTGTCTTTGCTGGGTAACATGGGGAGGCAGAGGGTGTCTGACACTGTGCATACCTCCCAACATGACCTATGCCAGGAGGGACACAATGCTCTGCCGTTGGACTTTCTTCCTAATGTATGATTACCTCCATCTGTGTTGAACAGGTTAATTGATAGGAAAGGTGCTTCAACACAGGTGATGGCAATCATACATTAAAAGGAAAGTGCAGGAGCAGAGCAAGGTGTCCCTCCTATGACTGTGGGCTCACTGGGCTGGTTCTCTGTCATGTGAGTCAGAGGCTCCACCCAGCGTTAGAGGGTCAGACACACTTTGAGTGACAGATGTAGCCAAATATATAAGAGATTCAAAAAAAGAAAAATAAATCTTCAAAAACTCATGTCAACCTTTTTCATTGTCGACCATAGCCGTGCCAGTGTTTTGCATGTGCCATTTAATCCTGGGGTTGACATGAATCGCGCGTGGGGGGGGGGGAGGGAGGAGGTGAGGGGTGTCCGTGAATTGCGGGAGGGGGGGTCGCGGGGGGTGTGGGTGCCGCGAATCGTGGGAGGGGGGCGCGGGGGGTTGCAGTGAATCGCGGGAGGGTGGGTCGCGGCTGCGGGGGGTTGCCGCAATGACAGGAGGGGGGGTCAGGGGTGGGGAATCGCGGTAGGGGGGGTCGTGGGAGGCACCGTGAACCGCGAGAGGGGGGGCCCGGGGGGGTTGGCGCGAATCGTGGGAGGGGGGGCGCGGGGTGCCGCGAATCGCAGGAGGGGGGTGTCACGGGGTGGGGCCACGAATCGCGGGAGTCACCGGGGGTGCCGCGAATTGCGGGGGGGGGTGCTGCAAATCGCGGGAGGGGGGTCGCGAAGGATGCCGCGAATCGCCACAAGAAAAAATCAACACAGAAAGGTCAACACATGTAAATGTTGACATAAGTGTGGCACTTCATTGGTGTCCATGTCGACACATGAGAAAGAATATGAAAACATTGAAAAAGTGAAAAATTAATCTTTTTCATTGTCGACCATAGCCATGTCAGTGTTTTGCATGTGCCATTTAATCGTGGGGATGCCGTGAATGGGGGGGGAGGGGGGGAAGGGGGGTGGGGGAGGTGCATACCCAACATGACCCTCTCCAGGAGGGACACATTGCTCTGTTTCTGGACTTTCTTCTTAATTTATGGATTACCATCACCTGTGCTTAAACACCTGTCTTATCCATTACCCTGTTTAAAACAGGTGATGACAATCATAAATTAAGATGGAAGTCCACAAACAGAGCATTCTGTCCCTCCTGGAGAGGGTCATGTTGGGAGGTATGGAGGTGTGGGGCGCTCACCTGGTGTGTCTGGTGAGTAGCTGTGTCTTTGCTGTGTAACATGGAGAGGCAGAGGGTGTCTGGCACTGTCTGTGGGCTCACTGGGCTGGTTCTCTGTCATGTGAGTCAGTCATGTGAGTCAGCGTTACAGCTCCAGACACACTTTGAGTGACAGATGTAGCCAAATATATAAGAGATACTGAATAAGCATTAAATAGCTTGGATAGCAGATTAGCATAGGCAGGAACATACAGTATAGTGTTGTTGTTAAAGGGCAGTTTAGAGTGTCAGTGATATGTTTATAGCAAAAGTCTTATTTCAATTGATATTTTTTGTGTAGATCACAATGTTAGACTTTATATGGTATGAACAGGGATTCACAACGTTTTAGACTGGACATGGTATAATTTCATTCAGGCCCGCCACTAGAAATGTTGGGGCCCAGGACTGACCTCCAGTCCGGGCCCCCAGCGGCACAGCACCCCCCGCCCGCACACACGCCTGCCCCCCACCCCCATTACTTACCAAATTTCTTCACGGTCCGGAGTGCACACTGCTCAGTGCAGCGTGCAGAGCGCCGAGCCCCTCTGTGTCCTAGGCTCGGCGCTCTGCAGGCTGCACTGTGTATGTCTGGATGGGATCTGCCGGGTTGGGGAGGCCCGGAGGTGGGGTACGGGTGCGGGTGATCTGTGCCGCTGGGGGCAGCTACCCGGGCCCCTCCAGAGGCTGGGGCCTGGGACAGCTATACACACGGCACCCCCCTGTCGGCGGCCCTGATTTCATTTGATTCCCTAAATCTCTGACTGCTGCTACACCACCTTCCTGATGACAGAGATACAGCTATAATTATATAGCTATCTCTATCTACATATTAGTGTAGGGGGTGGGGGTGTTTGGGTCCAAGGGGGGAGAAGATAAAGGATGGATTGTAAGCTTAGGAGGAGGAGGTTGGGAACATATAGCGCGGGAGATGAGTATGGTGCATGGCTGGTCCCAGAGAAGTGGCCGCCCACAGCAAATACCCACAGACTGTAGGGGCTGCAGATGCATGCAGAGTGGCGGAGAGCCCTGGAGGCAGTTGAAGGACCCTCCCCCTTGTTCCCTCCCCCACCTTCCCATTCCGATGCCTTTGGGTAGAAAAGCACTGTAGTTCAAACTACTTTCTTCTTTTAAAGCTGTACAACAGTTTTCCAAAGCTGATGGAATGGCTGCCGGGTGTCCACAGAACAATGATTGAAAACTCTAGAAGGATTCTGAGCTTTATAAGAGAAACGTTTACAAAACAGAAGGAAGAATTTGATGTGAACGACCAGAGGAATCTGATCGATGTGTTCCTGGCTAAGCAGCTGGAGGTAACAATAACATCCTTGCATTTAGCATTAATATAAGTATACATGTATGTAAATTTTATGGGGCTCCATTGAAGTCCCCTAATGTATGTTTTCTATTTATTACATAGTTACCTCCCCTCCTGCATTCTACAGGAGACTCTCTGAAATAACAGCAATCTCCCTCTCTCCCTCATTTGTCTAGCAATCTCCCTCATGTCACCTAGCCCACATTACACTGTTACATCATAGTAACCTCCCCTCCTGCATTCTGCAGGAGACTCCCTGACATAGCAGAAATCTCCCTCTCTCCCTCATTAGTCTAGCAATCTCTCTCATGTCACCTAGCCCACATTACACTGTTACATCATAGTTACCTCCCCTCCTGGAATTCTGCAGGAGACTCCCTGAAATAGCAGCAATCTCCCTCTCTCTCCCTCATTAGGCTAGCAATCTCCCTCATGTCACCTAGCCCACATTACACTGTTACATCATAGTTACCTCCCCTCCTGCATTCTGCAGGAGACTCTCTGAAATAGCAGCAATCTCCCTCTCTCCCTGATTAGTCTAGCAATCTCCCTCCTGTCACCTAGCCCACATTACACTGTTACATCATAGTTACCTCCCCTCCTGCATTCTGCAGGAGACTCCCTGACATAGCAGCAATCTCCCTCTCTCCCTCATTAGTCTAGCAATCTCCCTCATGTCACCAAGCCCACATTACACTGTTACATCATGTTACATCATAGTTACCTCCCCTCCTGCATTCTGAAGGGGACTCCCTGATATAGCAGCAATCTCCCTCTCTCCCTCATTAGTCTAGCAATCTCCCTCATGTCACCTAGCCCACATTACACTGTTACATATTTTGGGGGAAAAGGAATAAGAGATACTGTAGAAACATTTATGTTGAATCATCAGCACCATTTCCCAGCACTTTGCCAAGTATAGTAGCTCTTACACGTTCACAATCTATTTTCACAATCTCTCCATATATGGACCTAGACACGCCCTGTGGGTGGAGCATGACACCTCCCCTCTAAGTGGGACGCGGTTCAAAATTCTAATACCAACGAATCTCCCTGAAACTGGTTTTCAAATGTAAGCAAGTATGATTGATTATCTATAGAAGACCTATTTCTAAAACAACATCACAAGTCTCTTTCATGTTTAAAAATTGGCCCTTATTCAGGTTCATTCGCTGCCCTACGAGAATGATATCTTGCATGTTAAAGCAAGGGTTTGGCGGCGGGGAGTTAGGGGGAGGGGGGTTGGGATTCGGCATGGTCCCGACACAGCTGATTGGTAAGCTGCAAGCTTCAGGATTTTTCTTTTCTAGGGATTGTTCAAGTCTTGGAGAAAGATAAAGTGCAGCTGATTGGTTGACACTTTGGCCAGGAAGTAATGGGAGCTGAGTTAGCAAGTCTCCCACAAAACCTCTCTATAAAGTCAGACATACTTAAGCTCCGTACACACTGAGCAATATGATCGCTGAGCAATATATTGCTCAGTGTCCCGTTTTCATCAGCGACCAGAGATGGTCTCTGATAAAATCAGTGGGTGACATGGGCGCCATCGGCGGGCAGCTGACATCACTGAATGTCAGCTGCCCGCTCATTTTCTCCGGAAAGTGCATGCATATATAAGTGACCTGAGAGTCACTTTAAATATGCGTGCATGCACCACATCTTTCGATGGTTGGTGACCATCAAAAGATGTGGGAGGTTCCCCATGGCATGCGAATGGATGTTTATCTAAAACATCCAATCGCAGGCTGTGCGAATGAATTCTTTGTGCGAACAGTGGGCCGGCGTACCACCATTCGCAAGGCGGGTTCTGGTTGACTTGCAAGGGTGCGTATTCGTCTATGAGAGAAACAACAAGAATAACCCCCAAAATATAGGCGTCAGATATCAGTGTATGCGACTCTAGTTGCATAACATATAATGTTACACTGTTTGGCTAGGAAATGCTGTATCTGAACTTTTCTCTGCAAATACAGCCTCAATTACATACAGAATATAGGCAGGAGCTGTATTATTTTAGTCAACAGATGCTGCTTGTGCATCTGATTAGCATCCCAATGTACATATACGGGCCCTCTAATTACTGATAGTGAAGTTCTGCGCTAGCACATATAGTCATATGCACATGTGCAGAACTTCTGTGCGAGCACCCTCGCCAACCTGCACGGTCAGTGTAATGCTTGCACAGGGGTGGGGGATGGGATGGGAAGGGGGTCAGTGAGACGTTCAGAAATGGGAATGCCCAGAGTTTCATGAGCGTTACCATGTAAATTGTGGCGTGACGTGGAGTTACGGGGGCAGGCGACTGATGCCCGCCCTGTTTTCAGCCGGAAGCCCACAAATATGTCAGGCTCCATCAAAGCTTTTTTTTGTTGTTGTTGCATTTTTAAGGTTAAAAATTATTTTCAAAATGTTTATTTATTAAAAAATGCACTTTCCACCAAACCCCTCCCCCTTATTTTGCCTGTGCTTGGGAAGGAGTTGTAGGGAGGGAGAGATCACACTGATCCTGCCCCGTCCGGATTTGCCACTGGCTGGGGGGTATGATAGTGCCCCCCAAATATATTATTTTGCACAGCAGTTTGCATAAATGGGCATGGGCAGGCCTCCTGCCCCCCCAAAAATTACCTTGGCCTGCCACAGCTCTCTACATCGTTGCTATTTTAATGTTAAATAATGTTACACCATAGCCACTTGTTGCATAATTGTAAATGTATTCATATTGCACAGGGGAAGCCAGAATCCACTCTGTATTACCACAATGACAACCTGGTTGTAGTGGTCAACAATCTGTTTGGGGCAGGGATGGAGACCACCTCCACCACACTGAGATGGGGCCTCCTGTTTATGATGAAATACCCAGACATCCAAAGTAAGGAATATATATAGGATATATGCAATCATGTTGGGAAATACACTACAGAGTCCCTTGTCCATAGTAAAGCATAATGCAGTATGACAGTACAGTGATTACAATCATAGGCGTGCGCAGCCCATTTTTTTAGGGGGTGCACCATTGGAGGGGCGTGTCCATCGCCGCCTACTGGGCGTGTCCATCACGACCTAATGGGCATAAATGCAAAATAAATAGGTGACTTATTTATGTATATGCACTTTAGAGTGAATCATTCCCCCCCCCCCTCATATACTATAAACAGGGACAGTGTGCACCTAAGGAGTGCTGCAAAAATTTTAAGTATAATGACCATTACACATAATTCCGCACACTGTAATGGCCATTACATATAATGCCACACACCATAATGCCATTACACATTATGCCAGGACTTGACAATAGCGACAGTGCGCGCCAAAGGCATGCGCCAAAAATTTACACCATAATGCCTATTGCACATCACACAGCCATTACATAGTATACCATATGCCTTACACATTATACCACACATTGTAATGCCCATTACACGTTGCGCCCCACACTGTGATGTCCATTACATGTTACGCCTCACACTGTTATGCCAATTTTGCTTCACACCATAATGCCAATTACATATTAGGCCACATAAAGGTACCATAATACCAATTACATATTAAGCCACACACTGTTATGCCAATTACCTATTACATCCCACACCATAATGCCCATGACATATTACGCCCACACCGAATTGCCTATTACACATTATACCATAAGCTGTAATGCTCATTACACATTATTCCACACACAGCAATGCCCATTACACAGTATGCCACACACCAAATTACCCATTACACCACACTTATATGGTGTATAAGTGTATACATTACATATTATGACACACACCATAATGCCCATTACTTATTATGCCATATAAGTGCGCTTACCTACATGCTCGTTGTCAGGAGTTACATGTTCGATGCCAGGGTTTACATGCTCCATGCCAGGGGGTTACATGCCCCTTCACATGGGGGGGGGGGGTTGCATGCTCATTGCCATAGGAACTACATGCCTGTTGCCCAAGGGGCAAGGGGATAAATGCTCATTGTCTGGGGGGGATTACATGCTCGTTACCCACATATAATGCCCCCCTGAGTTCTACATACATTATGCCCCGCATAGTGCCACATGCATAATGCCCCTGTAGTGCCACACACAATCCCCAATAGTGCCACATACATACTGCCCCCATAGTGCCACACATATAATGGCCCTGTAGTGCCACATACTTAATGCCCCCTGTAGTTACATACACATATAATGCCCCATTGTGCTAGAGTATATATGCAGTGTCATGTATAAATGACAGAGCAGCCTGGAGCCTGTGGAGGAAGGCGAGAGCTAGCTGCCACTGCAGCAGTGTGTGGGCTGGGGACAAAGCTGCTGCTGCCAGGCAGATGAGGGGAGGGGGCGCCGGGGGAAGGAACTTGGCTGATGAGGAGGGAGCGTTGCTGCAGCCTGCAGGTGACCCCCGTGTCAGATGGTGCTCCTGGTTAGTAAGCGGGGAGGAGGACTCGTAGTGAGGAGCGCTGCCGCAGGTGACCCCCGTCTCCCTGCTTAAGGATCCGCTGGCTGTGGGGCCGGAGCGCATAGATGCAGGTCCTGGCGCCGGAAACTGCTTCCGGCGACAGGCAGCCGCCGGGCAGCTCCACACTGCTGCTGGCAGGGGAGGACAGTGCTGCGTTCGTGCGGGGGGGTGCCGGTCATTAGGAGGTGCCTGTGCACCCCTGGCACCCCCCGTGCGCACGCCTATGATTACAATTCATTCATTAATTACTTACATTTTTAAGATGGCCTTGGATGTCCTCCCAATGTATTCATCGATTCCTGTTGGTGCTCTGGTTTCCTCCCACAGGCCATAAATGTTCTGGCAGTATCGAAATGGGGCATGAAAAAATAAGGTCCCGTGATTAAGGGGTGTGGCCAGTGACCACAGAGGCATGGACAGCCATGTTCAGACCTGTTATGCATAACTTTAGTAGGTCGTCTACTGTAGGCAGGGCCGGATTAACAATGGGCCTGATGGAGCTACAGCTCCAGGCCCACTCTCCAAATAGGCCCATTTTGTAGCTGAGGGTCATGGCTTTCCAACGAGCCCAGCCCCGTGTCGCTAGCCCCCCGGTTACCGGAGATACCGCCAGGCAAATCTGGAACGTTGTCCCCATAGGATAACATGGGACCCGCTAATTCCGACCTCCACCCGGTTCCAACGGCTGTCAGTTCCAACTCCGGCATTACAGAAGCTCGAGGTTGATCTCAGTCGAACCCAAATCGCTGGGCCTTCAATCTGATACCTGGTCCATATGGGTTCATTGGTTCTAGAGATATTGTGGGTAAACCAATTTTTTTTTTCATTTCTAAAATGTAATTTCATGGCTGTTCATGTTGTTTGAGGTCAGAATTCTCTGGAACCAAACGGCCCAGTTTCACGGGACCAAAATCATTCGAAGCCTACATTTAAATGGGTCAGTTGGTTCCGAAGATATAGCTGTTTGTTTAAAGGGGGCGGCAGTGGTTTTCTCTCCCCCTCACACCAGAAAATGCAGGGATTAGGCTGGTGTAAAAGGGGCCAGTCCGAGAATGTTCTTGCATGATCCTGGGATCATATTCCCGGGTAAGTCCCTGCATTTTCTGGTGTGAAAGGGGTATTATTTCAAATAGCCGGGACATGCAGTGCTCTGAATACAGCCGGGCAGCCCCCTGCTCTCTGCCCGGCTGTCAATCAGTGCCAGATTAAGCCTTCGGGGGGCCCGGGGAACTTTAGACAGGGGGACCCCCTTGCACTTGTCATTACTGGCCACAAATTGCATGAGATAATATTATACTGTCAAAACACAGAGTAAAGACAGTATAAACTTGGTCAATGGGTGACTGCTTACTCTGTAGGACTGTAGGAGACCTCACAGTGTCAGTGCCTCTGATTAAAAACCCTCCCATGACTAGGCTGCTGCTGCTGTCCTCCATAGGCCTGAGAAGCATGTAATGACGTCCACCAATCAGAGCTCAGCATAAACCTCTCAGCCTCTGCCTTCTTGTGCAAAGTGTCATGGGACTTAGTCAACTCCCAGTAATGCACTGCACACTTGTGCAGTCAGTGTTCCTTGGCTCCCGATGCTCAGCACCATTAATCAATGTCACATTGGCAGATAGGTGAAGCTGCAGCACTACCCCACTCCCATGCACAAAACCTTTAGCTAAAAAATAATAATAATGTTTTTGTTAAAAATACATGCCAACCACAGGGGGCCCCTAGCTAGAGGGGGCCCATGGGTACTGACCCCTTTTGCCCCTGCTTTAATCTGGCCCTGCTGTCAATGGCTGTCATTTCTGCCCCACGGTGGCTGTCCCCCAGTTACCGCGAGCATGTATTCCCCCATGGCAATGAGCATGTAATCCCACATGGCAACGAGCATGGAACCCCTGGCAATGAGCATCGAACCCCTGGCAATGAACATGTAGGTAAGCAACACTTATGTAGCATCATTTTTAATAGGCATTATGGTGTTTGGCATAATACCTAATGGACATTATGGTGTGTGGCTTAACATGTAATGGGCATTATGGTGTCAATTATTAATGCGTGCCAAATGCCCCTGTTTATGGAGCATATTGTGCATTTTTGCTCAATCTGTTTGGTATAGTGCAGGCATGTCCAAACTATGGCCCTCCAGCTGTTGTGAAACTACAATTCCCACCATGCATTTCCACAGTTTTGCTATTAGGGAATGCTAAAACTATGTCAAGGCATGCTGGGACGTGTAGTTTCACAACAGCAGGAGGGCCACTGTTTGGACATGCCTGGTATAGTGTGCATTTTGGCTCAATCCATGTGGCAAAATGTGAATTTTGCCTTAATCTGTGTGGCATAACGTGAATTTTGACTCAATCTGTTTGCCATAGTGTGAATTTTGGCTCAATCGGTGTGAATTTTGGCTCATTCCATATGTCATAATATGTAAGAGTCAAGTACAGTATAAAGGGGGTTACTATTGTGTTACATGATTCGTATAAGGGGTATATGGTGTGGTAACTTTAGGTGACCACATAAAAGGTGCTGAAATGTTGTCTACCAAGTTTCGGCTTTCAGTATTTTTTTTATGACTGGAGTGCCGCCTCACCCCGCAAGTATCGGCATCCTGCGGGTGTACCTTTGGAGGGCACCTGCCAATATATCTCCATGCATTTTTCTTATGCCAGCCCCCTACCTTTTCCAGGCATATATAATTAGTTGAAAGCATTTACACAAATAAAGACACACCCATGAGCAGACCGCCCAACCAGAACACTGGTCACGCCTCCCACATTATTGCGCATAATAGGCCCTTGATCATTTTCAGCTCCAGGCCCATTTAGACCTTAATCTGGCTCTGACTGTAGGTGAGCTCTAATGAGGTGGCTCTTGAAGAATTTGCTGTCTGAATACAGTTGGGATGTCCCTAGACACTGGTCTACCTTCTTTATTTGCATCTTGGCTAACTGTTATTTCCAACACTTTGCTCTGGGGTACTGCCTTCTTGGGCTATATAGCTTTATCCATGGATTTGAGGTACTGTATAGCAGATCTCTGATTAGGCCATTGCTGATTAGAACCCTCTCTGGAGTACCTTCTATGAGTTTGATAATGCCATGGTTGGCCACCATCTGCTTCATATCGCTGCATTGAACTGGGATACCACCAGGTATATTAACATCAGCTGCCTGTACACCTTTCACTCCTTGCACAATATTGCATTTGGCTTGAATGTCTAGTGATATTCAGATTGGGGAGATTTCAGCTCCTGAATATATGGTGATTATTAATGTGAATTTGTTTGTATGAATCAGATGTGATTCAACAGTACTCAGCTGCCACCTGGTGGTGGTTAGCTAGCTGGAAATATTCACTATAGTCAAATCTTATTTAGGTTAATATAACAATAATTTTCTTAGCAGGCTATTTTAAACAGGTAACCTGACTCTATAGGTGCAGTTTGTTTTCTATAATGCTACTACCTAACCGTCTCCCCAAATCTGCCTGCACCCTTAATAGGTATGCAGTACTGCCATTTTGACTGATCACTACAATGGGTTAAATAATGCTAATACATATTCCAGTAAACAATCTTCCTACACGTGTTTCACTAAACAGCTTTCTCAAGGCCTTCACACTCTGGGAAAATGAGTGTGGCTACTCAAAAGGGGTGTGTCCTTAGCTGTAGTGTACCACACCATTTACCCTTTATAAACATTATACAACACAATAGTAGACCCCGGAATGAGTCAAAATTCATATAATGCCACAAAGTATGAGCCAACATTCACAATACTGTATGTCACACAATATGAGCCCAAATTCACATTATGCCACACAGAATGTGCACAATTCACATTATGCCACACACAGTATGAGCCTAAACTCATTTTATGCCATATAGTATGAGCCACAATTCACATTATGCCATATGTATTGAGCCAAAAGTCATGTTATGCAACACAGTATAAGCCAAAATTCATGTTATGACACACAGAATGAGTCAAAATTCATGTTATGCCACACATAATGAGCAAAAAATTAACATTATGCCACACAGTATGAGCCAAAAATCATGGAGAGGGGGGACCCAGGTACAAGAAGAACAGTGGGTACATTGACAGCAGGGACACAGGGACAAGGATAGCGACAACAGGGAGGCAGGGAAAGTCATAGCAAGGACAGTGATAGTGACAGTGAGTATGGAGGGACACTGACAGCATCCCACAGGGGCAGTGACAGCAGGAATGAAGGGGCAGTGACAGCGGAGACACAGAGACAAGGAGAGTGACAGCGGGGTCATGGGTAGAGTATAAGCGGTCCTGCTGGGAGAGTGATAGCAATGGGGAGTACAGTGGCTGTTTGTGGGCTTGAACACTTTTCAAACCTTCCAAGGTCTTTAGAGGCAGCGGCAGCGGGAGGAGACAGGTGATCCAGGCCACCCGGCAAAGTCTGGGGATACAGCTGCAGCTTGAAGATGCTAGGCCACCCAGCGGGGCAGGAAGGAGAGAGCCACGGATCCAGTGACAGAGACAGGGCACGAGACCGGCATCACCAATTTAGAGGAGGGGGGAGAAGGGGACCAGCAGTGCAGTGTCCATAGAGCTGCCCCTCCTCACATTCATTTGTGTTTTTGATGTTTTTGAATAAAGCTTGTATTCTAAATGAAAGACTATGATTGCCCTCCCCCATTGCACTTGTGCAAATCTGCAAGACTCCTTGTGGTTCTAGGCTGTAAATATGAGATTGCAATTTATCATCTCATTTAATTGACAGAAAAAGTGCAAAATGAAATAGAAAGAGTGTTAGGAGCAGCTCCGCCACAGACAGAGCACAGGAAGCAAATGCCGTACACCGATGCCGTCATCCATGAAATTCAGCGGTTTGGTGACATTGCACCCAATAATATTCCACATGCAACAACTCAGGATGTCACATTCAGAGGATATTTCATTCCTAAGGTCAGTCTCATATTTGTTAAAGCATATTGTAAGCTTAGGTTGCTGATGTCCACATCAGTATTCATAAAAATAGATGATTGTGTGTGTGTGTGTGTGTTTAATCAGTCACATAAAGTAGGACGCCAATGGTGTAAATCTGGTAATCTGAGTGATAAGACTATCCACCACTCCTACTGCAATGCTTTGGACACTGTTAAAAAAAAATATATTTCCAATCTCTTCTCCTGCCACCAACCTTAAGCGACTTTTTAACACATTTTAGTCTCTTCTGTACCCTAACCCACCGGCTACCATAATTGCACAAGAACTTGCCTCCTACTTTTAAGGACAAGATTGATAACATCCGAGATGAAATGGTATGCTCTTCCGCAGCCTCTAACCCACTTTCCTTCCCACCTGATCCCTCTGGCACTTTCTCCTCAATTATCCACAATCTTCTTATTATCCTACTCCACTACCTCTCCTCTTGATCCTATACCTGCACAAGTCAATAAAAAAAAAACTAATTCCTGTGCTTATCCCAACCTTAACTAAAATCTGCAATATCTCTCTTGCTATTTGTACTTTCCCTTTTCTGTTCAAACATGCAGTGATTACTCCCATTCTAAAAAAAAAAAAAAATTCTGACTCTAACTCTCTCTCTAACTACCGTCCTATATCTCAACTCCAATGCCTCTCCAATCTACTCGAGAGACTCATCTATTCTCAACTCACACACTTTCTTAACTCTCACACCCTATTAGATCAACTTCAGTCAGGCTTTCGTTCCCAACACTCCACAGAGACAGCACTGAATAAATTGGTGAGTGATCTGGTCACTGCTAAGTCTAAAGGCCATTACTCACTATTTATTCTTCTAGATCTTTCTGCTGTGTTTGACACTGTTTATCACACCTTCTCATACAAACACTGCACTCCCTAGGTCTTAATGATACAGCCCTTTCCTGGTTCTCATCTTACTTATCTGATCGCTCTTTCACTGTTTGCTTCTCGGATACCACTTCCTCTTCACTACCTCTGTCAGTCGTAGTTCCGCAGGGCTCAGTCTTAGGTCCTCTGCTTTTCTCAATCTATATCTCATCTCTTGGCAAACTAATCAGCTCTTTCGGATTTCAGTATCACTTGTATGCGGGCGATACTCAAATCTATCTACCCCAGAGCTGCCACCAGTGGGCCAAGTCTATTAATGTCACTCTGCCATCTCATCTTTGATGTCTTCTCGCCACCTCAAACTTAATATTTCCAAAACGCAATAAATTATATTCCCACCAGCAAAGAACAGTTACCATCCAGATATCTCCATAACTGTTGACAATCTCAACAATCTCGTTGCCTAGGGGTGATCCTCGACTCTGAACAGGAGATCACCTCTGCTCTGCAGGGAAGGGGAGGGAGGGTGCCAGTGACTGCCCAGTGGCTAGGAGAGCACTGTGCATGCCTCTGAAAATGCCCCCTTTTTTCCAAAGATCTGCCCATGGAAATTAGAGTCTGAGCACTGTGGAGCTCAGACTCTACAGCACTACGCAGTTCTGCTGCCGGCAGGGAGATGGGGGCCATTTTTAAGGAGATTGCACCTGCCTCCTCTCTTAAAGTTCCCCTGCCTGGGTTCAAAGAGCAAGGTGTGCCCAGACATTGACTCTATCCAATAAGATTTCAGTTTTTAATTTGTTTATATGTATACTTTGTAAATTACCATTCTTCCCCCCCCCCCAGGGGACTACTGTGATGCCAATACTGACCTCTGCTCTGCACGATGGCGCCTACTTTGAGAAACCAGACCAGTTTTACCCAGAAAATTTTCTCACCCCAGAAGGACATTTCAAGAAGAATGAGGCCTTCATACCATTCTCAATGGGTAATAATAGTTCTGATCAAACTATAATTTTAATAACAGACAGGAACACCTGTAAATGTTACTTGACTGGTCCTTGGTTAGGAGTAAAGTTTGGTTCAGAAACGTGCAATGTTAAGATTTACTGACCTTAAACTTCAATGCCTTTATGAATACATTACCTTTCCAATGATGATGGCTATAACAACCGTAAATTCAAAGAATGGCAAACATCTCATTGTGCACCACCCTCATGGCCACTCCCCCCACCACCAGTTGCACCTGGCATTTACCCCCACCACCACGTGCACCTGGAGTTTCTCACCACCACTGATTCCCACCTGCCCACACATGTCCAGTGACCAGTAGCTGTGCAGACAGTTTAGTCACTACTACTGCAGTGGTGGACACACACAGACCGGTCATGACCAGTCTGTGTGTATCCCCTGTTGCAGTAGTGACTGCACTGTTCACACAGTCAGAGTGACCCAGGCTGCAGGTTGGGCTAGCCTAGCTAGCAGTCTAATACACTTACTTTAGTTAAACTATAAGTTGGGGACTGCTTGGTCGAGCCACCACTGGGCATTTCCTCCTAATTGGAGGAGCACACAGAAGCAGCTGCAGTCCTCCACCCTCCTCAGGCAGTGCAGTGCCGGCACACAACAGGGGAGAGACAGTGTGGGCGGGCCTGCTGGTGGGCATGACACGGCGGGGTGTGTGGCCACAGTCTGGGAACCGGCAACATCATGCTCTGACCCATGATGTGAGTGACAGCAGTTTCCATGATAAAGGAGGGGGCGTGGTGTTGGCGTGTGCATTAGGGAGTCCCTCTGTGCACGCCTATGATATGCTCATTAATAAGTAAAAACAGTTTGGAAATAGTTGGATAACTTTATGTTGGTCAGACATAAAACAGAATAGCAGAAATAAAAACAATTATAAATGTAATGTGAAAAACAACCTCTAGCATTTATACTGTATTTCCTATTGTGTGTGTCGCAGGTAAAAGAAGCTGCACTGGGGAAAACCTGGCCAATATGGAGCTGTTCCTGTTCTTCACGTCGCTGCTGCAGAACTTCACTTTCCAGGCCCCTGCCGGAGCACTGCTGGACCTCACCCCTACAGTGGGCGCTATTAGTGTCCCCAAACCTCATGAGATCTGTGCTATACCTCGCAATTAGAACTTGTTTTCAGACATATTGATTACAATTACTGTACAGTGTATGTCATATTTGTATAGAATTTTAGCATTTTAACTTAAATTACAGCATCTGATTTTCATATTTTTGAGTTTAGTATTCAATTTGGATTTAAATACGTTGAAATTAAATTGTTGTGGGGAATTCCACCTTGCGGATGGATGTGTATGGTTTGAGTAGACTTCACAGCCAAGCAAAAGTGTTCACATTATTGTCACAAGCTGCTGACCGTCGAATGATTTTTCCACTGAGCACCAGTCATCGCAAGCTAGGAGTAGCCAGGAACTTACTCGATGGCAGCGCAGAAAACAGGCATATCCGCCCTGGAGCTGATGTCACACAATCTCCCCTAACAGGCTGGGGCACACCTAGCGTTTGTTTTTCTGGCCCACCTGCGGTTTCCTAGTAACAGGATGTCTTCGCTAGCAGGCATTGCGCACGCGCATTGGGGCAAATATACATGCACAGTTCGCTGAAAACCGGTTACTGTGCAAATTCCCTCAGCAGCGATCAGGCCTGAATTGGGCCCAATGTAGCTTGTGCCGGTGTTTTGTGGAATATTAACAAGTTCAGGTTAAGAGAAAATTTGTGTTATCTGGAAAGATTATTCCTCCCAACATACTGTATACAGTAAATCAATACTGGAAGTGTATTCCCTCCCTGCCTGCATGAACTTGTATATTTTGAATGAATATTTTTTATTCTAAATAAATTTACGGTTTAAAAAAAAATCAAAAACCATCTGGACATTCAATATTTGAATGGTACTGTAAATCTCCACCAAGCGCCTTCTGATCACCTTTATTTTTTCTTTGTTTCACAACTTTCACTGAAGGCATGGCCGCCACTAGAATTGTTGGGGCCCGGGATTGACCTACAGTCCGGGCCCCCAGTGGCACAGCGCCCTACATTAGCGTCCGCACCCCCCCTGCACGACATCCGTGCCTGCCAGCACCCCGCCCCCCCATCACTTACCATTACGCTGCATCGCTCCTTCAGCCTTCCTCCGCCATCGGTCAGGTCAGGTTTGGACTCCGGAATATAAAGGTAAAAAGGTTTGAATTTCTAATGCGCAATTAAAAGTGCGGCTAACCTCCTTAACCAGGAGTTATCAACCTGGTCAACACAATAGATATACACAAAAAGAAGTTTAGGAGGGTAGCGCTCTACTGTGGGTATTTATCACCAGACAAATTTGAATTGGATGTATTTTACCCGGTGTTGATCTTGGACAACTTCTTTTCCACAGGTAGTTCCGTATGATTACATGCAAATAAAAATAAAAACAAATATGGTGTAGAAGTCCTGTACACACACAGTCTCTGTAAATATGAAAATCCTGCCGGACCGTAAAGACTGGATACTTCTTCTATACTCAAAATGTGATGTTAATGGATCTTCGTTATGGGGTCACCTCGTGCATCTATGGGGTATTCAGAATGCTTACACTCTGCTTACATGGAAAGGGTTAATACCCCATATATAAAGGTTTCTTTTCAAGGAATCGTTCTATAATGCTTTCTTGGCCCTTACGTGTGAAAAGAAGATGGTACTCGCATTAAGGTTTCTTTACAAAAACGTCTGTCACTCCAATTTCATTCACCAAAAAGTTTTTCTTTTATTGTAGAAAAAAATTCACATAAAACACCGGTGCCGGTATTACACACAGCCAGAACAACTGAAAGTGGCTAGATGGAAACCCCGGGAAGCTCACTCATGGTTTGCTGGCAAACAGGGCAACTCGGTAGACAAAACAAATCTTCAGACAATAAAGGCACCCCACCAACGCGTTTTGACCTAGGGACAGTCTTTTTCAAGGTGGTCCCTAGGTCGAAACGCGTTGGTGGGGTGCCACTATTGTCTGAAGATATATACAGTATATAGGTAGTGTTCCTAACAATGAGTGTTGGTGAACCTTACAGACCTTCAACTTCAGAACTTTCCTTGACTGCTGTAGACTGCTGCCCTGCTTTCTGGTATCCACCACCCCGGGGTTGCTGAGGCTGGCCACTCACCTGACTCATGTGAGGACTCTTCATGCAGTGATCATCCCTGACAGTCACTGGGTAAGTGCTCCAGCATGCCACTGGCCTCTCAGCCTATGCCTCTGCCCCAGCACTGTTTACTACTGCCATAACTGCTGTCTCAGAGCCCTCTTCCCTACCGATCAGGGCTGCACTCCTCTCAGCTGCTGTTTATGCAATGGACAACACAGGTGTTTGCCAGGGGACAGTCTGTGCTCATTAAGCCCCCCACATATAACTGCAAATAATTCCCTCTGAGAAGTTGCTGATGATAGTCCTTGAGATGCCCGGGAGGCAGGAGGTTACGGTATACATAGACAATGTCTAGGCTGACAGTCACTAAGTCAACCATTATTGATCGACAGTCATTGATGTATTTGTAAAAAGATTTAGGATTGGCTATACCCAGTGTTGCAAGTAAGGGGGTACGGCGTGGTACGGAGTACCTGTAAGAAATATGTTGCAGGTACGCAGTACCACTTATTCCCTGACCCACTGTCAATTCTATTTTTATTGTAAGTCTAAATATAATGCATCCGCAGCCCGCCCACCCAGTGTTATGATTGGTGCTGTATGCAGCTACTGGCTACTGCTGATTTAGCCTGTCACACGGTGCCGACAGCATGAAGAGCAGGCTCCACAATTGTAAGTACAAGCTGCCCGGCTCTCCCCAAGCAAGAGCCAACCCACCCCCAGTCATTCCCTGTTTCTCATTCCCTGTCTCCCAATGCCATGCTACTATTGTCATTAATACCCCTTTTACACCAAGTGAGAAACCCAGGTTGGACACAGGTCAGTGTTGGTGTAAAAGGGGCCACCCTGGTCCAGTAACACTGGTTTCCTACCCAGGTCCTGACCGAAGTTAAACACTGGTTGGACCTGGGTCGTGGGTGGTGTAAATGGTCCCAACCCAGGTTCCACAGGGGAGCTCACATGGTTGATGCTGTACTTTTATACCGCTATGTGTCCTTGAGCACTGAATAAAACTTTTTGAAAAAATATTTAACAAAATAAACAAACCGACATTTTTCAATGCTAACTTTTCATGTCTTTTTTATTTTATTTTTTTAATCAATGACGGAAGGTTGACTGGAAGTTTATCAGTCCTAAAATGGACATTTTTTAATGTCATCCAAAGGGAAAAGCAGGGCTGACCCAGGTTCAGTATAAATGGCGCAGACCTGGGTCCGACCTGGGACATAGTGCTGTGTAAATGGGGTATAAAGCTGGGTTCAACCCTGGAAACTCCTGTGTACAAAGATCAGGTCCAACCAAGGATTTTGGTTTAAAAGGGGTATACTGTAAGTCACTCCCCTAGCTTTGTGTGACCATGCCCCCTCATGACACATGGCCACGCCCATTTTTGGTGGAAGGTATCAGTACCACCAAGAAAAAAATTCTACTTGCACCACTGGCTATACCTATCAACTTTCCTACTGCCTACTCTTTACCTATATACCTAACTACATAACTAGCTACTATTTAGTTACCTACTGCCCACATACCTACCTAGAGGTTTAGGTTTAGCCACCTGGACAACAGAATGGCTCATGCAACTACCGCACTTCTGGGATTTGCATATCACTGCGGATCTCAAACCAGAAGGGTGTCTTCATCCAAGAGCAGCGGAAGGGGGTGTAGAGACATGTCCATTTACATCAGGAGCTGACTCTGAGTACTAGGGCTGAGTGAATGGAACCAAGGCCTGGGACAGGCTCCATTCTGACTGAGCCCCGGGATCTTTGTTTCCGTTCTGTGCACAGCATGACGGGGAGAACGACTCCTCCTTGTCCATGGATTCTGTGGGTTACAGCCAATGTGACAAGGCGCTGATTGCTGATGTGAGTATCGCCGGACTGAGGAAGATAATGTTTTGCAACGAACAAACATCAAGGGCGAGATGTAATAGGGTGCAATTTTTAGCCAAAAACGCACGGATTTGCACATTTTCTGAAAATCGCACATTTAATAACATGCAAATTTCGATAAAATTCACACATTTCCACCTGTCTAAAAAAAATCCCACATTCAAAATCACATCCAGATGTTTTTTCATAGAAAACATAAAAAAAAAAATTTTTTAAAAAAGGACATGGGATGCCCCCTACTGAGCATAACCAGCCCCGGGCTTGGACTTGTAGTTCACCTGTAAAAAGAATTTTACAATACACACACACACACAAATACTGTACACACACGAAGAATGGTACAATTTAATTATGTACATTTTTCACCAATACACATAACCCATCCTCGCTCCCACGGAGGTCCTCCGGCATAGCTCACCCTGCACTGACAGCGGAGTGAGCCGGGTCCCCATCACTGAGAGTGGAGAATCACGCTGCCTTTTGCCTAAAAATTCACACCCTATTACATGTGCAAATTTCGGAAAAATTTGCACATTTGACAGATGCGATATGGTGCAAACATATGCTTCCTAGCAAGCCAACCTGAATCACCCCGACTGTACAGTATGTACAGTATGTAAAGTGTCTATTTACACACACACACACACACACACACACACACACACACACACACATCCATACATAAATGTATTAATATGTATACATTTATAATGTATACACTGTATAAATATCTATAGGATGTATATATTATTTATCAAAACTGAGGGTGCACAGTGCATGAAAAGGCTAATAGTGTAAGCAAACGAGTTGAAAGCAGGTCATTTGCATACCAATGGCGCTTATTCATTTGTTACTTAATGAGGCGCACCCTTTGTTCTTTCAGTTTTTAGGTGAGATTGCTACATGAGACGTCAGTCCCGGTTTTATGAGGCCAACTTGATTGGGAAAGTATTGGTGCTGGCAGCACTGGCTGTGGAAGTGTTATTACTGTACTTGTGAGACTGGTTTCTGCTACACAGGCAACTTATTCTGGGACATGTGGTTCCATGACGATGTTGTAATGCAGGGCCATCTTAATGGCATTGTGGGCCCTAGGCAAAGCAATGCACTGGGGCCCCTACTAAAGTAAAAAAAAATCAGAGCATCCTGCAGTGTCTTTCCACCGGCTCCCTCCATGCCCTCCCTCCCTGCACTGAAGTGATGCTGTGCACTTCCCCAACTGACACCCCTCCCGCTGGACATTGCCAGCTGCGGGAGGTACAAATAGCAGGACTGTCCCACTGTAATTGGGACATTTGTGGTTAGGATTTCTCTATCATAGAAAATTATGGACATAATCTGTTTTATTTTTAGAACTGCCTTTAGTGAATTCCCCCATAGTGTTACACAGGTTATCCTATTGTATTGTACATATTGTTTATTTGAAGCTTTGGGAATATTTTCTCTTTTTAAGGAAAGTTTTCTCTTGTTTGCTTTGATTAATCCCTTGCGTGGGTAGCCCCTGGCTATGATATTATCCTGGAGAGATCCTGTAGATTTAGCCGGCTGTAAAATATACATTTATTATAAAGGGAAATTCTTCCACGTGTCTGTTGTAGTGTGGAGTCAGATGTAATTTATACCTGACTTCAAGTGATGTATGTTGTAGTCATGTGGGTTACACAGCCTTCAAACATTCAAATCAGACACACAGCGCATTGCAGGAGGACAGGAGAGCACCAGCACCTTGTGTAATCTCCGCAGCACTCACAGTAAGGAACATATAGTACTGTACATGTAGTATTTCAGTGTTTCTCTGATTACTAGAGCTGCCGCCACATCAATCAGTTCAATGTGTGTGTGGATCTGAGTCTTCAATCAGTGCACTGGACTAGAGACCAGCTGCCAGGAAGAAGAGACAGGAGCCTTACCATTAGGTGGGAGAATGTGAGCTTAAAAAGTGCAGTACTGGTCTTATTATGTTTGTGTATGTATTTATCTATTTATTATGGTATGTTTAACCTTTTCATATCCACTTATTTCACACACAGTGTAAATACTAATATATGCATACACTTGTATTTGACAATACTAATTTATAAGTAAGTTGTACAGATGATTTTGTGTAGTGCTAGTGCTAATATTGTGTGTCTGGATGTCTGGCTGTGTACAGAATCAGATGCGTCTTCACTTACTACTGTAGGTGTCAATATGCCAGTGGCGTGAGACTAATAATGCATCTGAGATTCTCTTGAGGAGAAAAATATTGTATTTTTTTTTTTTTTTAAGTCCTATGTGATCATTTTAAATGATATGCACAATAACAATATAATTAATGATATCATCGTGCATATCATCTTTTGTATATGCGTGCTCTCATTAATGATGCAAGACCCTGCAGGTTGTAAACAACCTCCCTGTCATCTCAACAGGCAACTCAATTTCACTACAAATGGAGCCGCACTCATAGATGCCGATCCTGTGGGTGCTCGAGGGCCTGAGCACCCACGGAAATTGATGAGCACCCACGGGCCCGAGTCCCGCTGCTGGGCCGCCGTATTTACTTACTAGCTTACTAGCAGCTGCAGCACCCATATTGCCGCACCCGCCACCTGGGAAACAGTATGCCGGGAAGAGTACCTGCACTGTGGGGGCATTTATGTACCTGCACTGTGGGGGCATTTATGTACCTGCACTGTGGGGGCATTTATGTACCTGCACTGTGGGGGCATTTATGTACCTGCACTGTGGGGGCATTTATGTACCTGCACTGTGGGGGCATTTATGTACATGCACTGTGGGGGCCATTTATGTACAAAAAATGTCTCCTCTCCCCAGTTGATATACTGTATACACTGGGAGATAGAGAGAAAGAAACAATTGGTGCAGTAACTTTGGTTAACACAAAGGATTTAACAACATGTTGCACTTACAAAGAGAAGATGTTTTTAAAAGCATAACACAAGTTCCCTGTGGCAGTAACTGCTATTTCCCTCAGGATCATTTCCCCTCACTGATGATAAACGAGGATGGCAAAAACCTTAGCCATCCTTCTGAAGAAGGACTTTGGTCCGAAATGCATTAAGGCCCTTATTCTGATTGATTTGCAAGGCTGCGCAATTCGCAGCCTTGCGAGTCCCCCAGACACTGCCCGCCACCCCCGCAGCCACAGCCCCCCTCACACACCACGATCCCCCGCACGGCTGCAAATGAATGATTTGCATAAGTGTCTAACACACTCCCGCATCCCATTGCCGACAATGGGGCGCAGGCGAGCACCATTCCTGGTGGACGACGGACCTGGTGAATGGCGGGACCCGCACCAGGTCCCTGTCCAACGAGAGCGGCTCTATCTGTACATCCACAGGGACATCTTCATTCACTTCTCTCTGCTTTCAAGACAAATGGGGACAAATAGACTCTTTAACTATTGTTTCTAATGCACTGTATGTGAGTGATATATATACAGTATAGCTCACATACAAGTCTGTGTCTTTATTTTGTAGCAGGTATCCAGCATACCAGGTTAGCAGCTTGGCAAGAATTGTTACAGCATTATGGGGTTTTCCACAGATTTCACAGTCTGGTTACACTCCAAAGCACCTAATGTGATATTACATTGCCGGCCTATCACCCAGCCACTTTTCAGCATTGGGGACCATGACCTTCTTCCCTGGACACACATGTAACAGGAAGCCACAAGTGCTGCTAATCAGTCAAACCTTAATCACATCTATTTTTCCTGCTGCTGCTCTAAAAACCTGGAATGGATTTATGCTGTCCCTGCCACACCATGTATTAACATACCTATTTTCTGTCTTTCTTTCTTTCTTAGATTTACAAAGACGTTTCCTATGGACCCTGTCACACTTGTTCTGGCCGCTGCGGCCATCTTATTTCTCTCCTATGTTTATAACAATCGGAACAAACACAAGTACAAGAATTCCCCGCCAGGACCGAAGCCTTTGCCGTTTATTGGAAATGTACACATCATTGACATGATAAATCCTCAAAAAACATTTATACAGGTAACAATACATCACTTCTGCTCAATGACCACTGATGGATTTAGGGTTAGGGTTCAAATAAATATATTTATAAAATAAAAAAGGTTTCCATGGGGCTACAATGGAATTTAAATTATAATCATTTAATATGGGCGCTGTAAGTTTCCATCATACATTATAAAGTGACATAATATGCACAAGTTCATATGGTAAGAAATGACCGTAACTGTAAAAGGATGTAAATGCGGAATGGTAATCTGGCTGACAGAAGGACATTCGGCCTGATAGGAGCTAAACCCTGAGGAATTTAGATCTGGGTTTAAGTCAGGCAATGGGCTTTATTATATTAGGGCACGATTCAGATCTGCTTGCTAGGCTGCGTATATTTGCCGCCAAACGATGATTTTTCATCGTTTCACTCTAAAAAGTGAGCCAGGACTTACTCTTTAGAAGAACCCTGATGGCTGATTTTAAGGCAAGCACTGGCGTCATCCACCTGCCCCGACCATGCAGGACCACGCCTGTGTTTGATGGTTTCTGCCCAGAATTTCCATGGGCGTGCCCACCGTTTTTTGGGGCATGGCCATGAAATGCTGGGTGCCCACCTTGGAACACCCTCTGTCTGTCAATCAGAGAACATTTGTCGAAGGCGCTCACAGCGGGAACTTGCACATGCGCAGACCCTTATCATCAGGGACGGGGCTGAATGTGAACAGGTCTGAATTGGCCACTTACTGTAGGTAGCGGGAGGGGGTGGGGCATAGTTTCGAGTTCAGACTTGTATATGATGACCGGTCCCATCGATTGGAGCCTCATCTTCAATCCACATTTCACCATATGGGCAGCATTAGCGTGAGATCATAAATGCTGACATAGCGGGTGAGATTTAATAGGATGAGAGATTCAGAAAGTGAGAGATTTGGTGAGAAATCTCCAGGTTTTTGAAAGCGGCAATCATTTACATTTCAAAATCAAACTGGTTTTGCAGTGTAAATGATTGCCGCTTTCAAAAACCTGGAGATTTCTCACCAAATCTTTCACTTTCTGAATCTCTCATCCTATTAAATCTCACCCAGCATGTATGCTCTGTTTTCAGTAGGGCATTGACAAAGACTGTATACAAAGGTTAGTGGCATCAGTTTATGGTCAATGTAGAATAATTTTGCTATCAACCAGGGAGAACCAGATGCCAGTTCGTCAGGAAAAAGGGATGACTGATTGGTGAAACCATCAATGGTCACCTATTGCATAGTATGTCACCATCAATGGCCACTTGCAGCATCGTCAGCAATGTCAACCACACCGGTGACTATACCAACTTAGAGGGAGTAGGCAGAAGTGGAAACCATTTCTAGGCAAAATTTGGATGGATGGTTGCTGGATTGTCGGGCCTGGAAGTGGGGATTGGACCTGCGCACTTTCTCTTTGCTGTCATGCAAGAAATAGGGGCTTGGAGCCACGCTTGTTCAGCCCGCCCTAGGCAAAACTTTCCCCCACCCTGACCAATTTAAATATTTTCACTAGTTATATTTCCTAACTTGGCAATTGCCAATATATTGTAAAAGTAAAGTGAGCCTGAGGAGAAAGAGAGAGAAAGCGAGGGGGAGAGAGAGCAAAATATTGAGAGAGAGAGAAAGGGAGGAAGAGAGAGATAGGGAAGGAGAGAGAAAAAGGGAGGGAGATAAAGAGAGTGGGAGAAAAATAGAGGGGACAGCAGGAGGGAGAAAAAAGAGAGATAGCACAGAGAGGGGTAGCGCAGAGAGATGGAGCACAGAGAGAGAGAGAGAGAGAGAGAGAGGGAGTGCAGAGTGAGGACACAGAGAAAGAGAGAGGGAGTTCAGAGAGAGAAAACAGAGAGGGAACGCAGAGAGAGAGGGAGTGCAGAGAGAGAGAGAGAGAGAGAACACACAGAGAAAGAGGGAACGCAGAGAGAGGAAGTGCAAAGAGTGGGAGCGCAGAGAGAGGAGGAGCACAGAGAGAGAGAGAGAGAGGGAGTGCAGAGAGAGAACACAGAGAGAGAAAGGGAGTGCAGAGAGAGATAGAGCATGCAGAGAGAGATGGAGCACGCAGAGAGAGAGGCACTTCAGAGAGAGGACACAGAGAGAGAGGGAGCACAGAGAGAGAGGAAGTGTAAAGAGCGGGAACACCAAGAGAGAGGGAGCGCAGAGAGACAGGAAGGGCAGAGAGACAGGAAGTGCAGAGAGAGGGGAAGCGAAGAGAGAGGAAGGGCAGAGAGAGAACACAAAGTGCAGATGTATTAAGCCTTAACAAGAGATAAATGCAAGGGTGATAAGGAGAGATAAACGTCCAGCCAATCAGCTCCTCACTGCCATGTTACAGGCTGTGTTTGAAAAAAGTCAGTAAGGAGCTGATTGGCTGGACGTTTATCTCTCTTTGCACAAAGAAACAATTAGATATTCTTCTCAAAACAGCGCTCTTACCACCTCTATATTGATATAGGGGGATGATTTTAAGAGTTCTCAGTTTCCTGTTCTTTTCAAGATTTCTTCCCGCATCAAAGACATAGGAAAAATGAAAAGAGTACAATAGTGTAGCAAGTCTATGGTAATGCAGTTTTTTCAGCGGGATCCCAATATGTTCCACTCTAGGATGTGAAGAGGTTATTTCTTATGGGGTCACCGTGGTGCTAAAGATGCTGATTTCTGCTTACACTTGCTTACATAAAGTAAGACGCCACCATACACATAAAGGTTTCTTTTCACCGTTTTCTCATTCCCACCTTCTTCTCTTATCCTTTCCTCTCAGGTAGGTTTATAAAATATAAACAAGGAGGAATGGTATCAGTATGTACTAATTAAGAGAAGTTTGAAGTGGATTTTACCCAACGGGTCAAGTTACATACCCAATGTACCTATGGGGTGTGCAAATAATTTTTAGAAAAGGGATCACCCTTGTGTCATATAAGTCAAGGTCGCTTACACTGCGCTTACATTAAGTAAGGCACCACCATATACTGTATATAAAGGTATCTTTTTCTCTAGGTTTCAAACGGATGCTCACGTTTGTGCTTACTTGTGATTTCTGCGGATCCTCACATCAGGGTTTCTTTAATGATTCTTTGGTCCAAAAAAAAGGAGAGATGCTTCCAAATACTAGGCAAACTCAATTTATTTAAAATTGGAACAATAAAAAAGGCAAAACATTGGAGTTGGAAAAACGGGCCGTACAGAGGGTAAGGTGACCGGAACACACTCGCCCAAACAGGTCCTGACCAATGTAATTACCCAAATACAAAGCCACCAACGCGTTTCGACTGCTGTCTTTATCAAGGTGTACTTTGCATCACTCCTATCACTTGTTTTATACCTGAGAGGAGGAAGGACATCCCATCCGGGGTGTGTCCATCCCCTCGGAACGGAAGTACATTAAAACAACCTTTTTCTCGCTGATAAGTGTATATTAAACATTATATGCCGCTATCCTACATGTACTCAGGCTGGTGGGAGGGAGAAGGTGCACTTACAAGCCGTTGGGAGCCGAATTAGGACGGTCTCCGGTGGTTTGCGTTCCACACTCGTGGAACGCACGCACTTCCGCTCTGATCTCGCCGGATTATGACCACTTCCGGTAGTGAGACGCTGAGAGCTGTGACGCGTGCGCTCCATCCTAATGGAATGCAAACACAGCTTCTATTACTTCCTTACTCCGTTTTCATTATATAAAACGAGAGTAGTTCATATTCTTAAGACAATATACATATATAAACACAGTATTTAAAACAGAAAAATAAGACATGATTAGGAATTTAAAACGTTTATCTCTCTTTATCATCCTTGCATTTATCTCTTGTTAAGGCTTAATACATCTGCCCCAAAGAGAGGGAGCACAGAGAGAGAGAGAGCTCAGAAAGAGAGGAAGGGCACAGAGAAGGAGCGCTGAGAGAGGAAGGGCACAGAGAGAGAGAGGGAGCGCAGAGAGAGGGAGCGCAGAGAGAGGGACCGCAGAAAGAGAGGAAGTGCAGAGAGAGAGAGAGGGGGAGTGTAGAGAGAGAGAGAGAGAGAGAGAGAGAGTGAGCACAGATAGAGAGAGTGCTCCCCTACTTCACACACCCTCCAACTGAACCATTTTAGTTAGTTTAGGACTCTTTTTTATGGTTTGTACCTGCCAAACAGTACCATTGTTCTCGGTCAGGTGCAGTGTCCTGATTCTGTAGCAGCTCTGTGGGGACAGGCACTCTCTCAGGGGATCTCTGCAGTTACCCTACCAGCGCAGGCTGATCCCAGCTCCCCAGAAAATGGGGAACTAAATAAGTACCGACTCCTCTTACACCCCTTACCCGTAGCCACTTCCCTTTACCCCCCAAGTGTACCATTTTTTTTACTTACCCAGCTGAGCTGAGCTGCACTGCGGGCGCTGGCTACCCCCAAAAAAATTTCATGCCACTGAATGCACCCGCACGGCTGCTCCCGCAAACATCATAGCTTCCCCCATCACTCTCACCCCATCGCTCACTCTGACAATTGCATGCTGCTCCCCCCCCCACTGCTCCCCCAAGATGTGCACTTGGGTGCCCGAACACCCAACGGGGGCAGAAGCAGTAGTAGCCCCAGCATATCAGCGGCATCTGCAGGAGAGCAGCGAAAGCCCCTTCAGTGGTGGGTATTTCTGGGGCCCCCTTTTGACCCCCTCCCACAATTCATGGCTCTTCTGCAACCATCCTTAGGTCCGTTTCTTACAGGCCTAGTGGGAAATATGTCCCTTTATCTAGACACTGCAAATCTAGCAACTGGAACCATCTGTGTATGGAGACAGCAGTTTCTTCTACGTGGTCATTTTGTCAAAGATTCTGAAATTGCTCTAATCCTCTAGTTCTACTGTTTGCTCCAAATCTAGAAAATTATGTATTTGTATTTATTTATTTTAATGCTGACTACTGCGTGAAGTGTTTTTGTTATGGTTTTTGTATCTACAGCTGTCTAAGACGTACGGCCCAGTGTTCAGTGTCCAGTTGGGCATGACAAAGGCGATCATCATATGTGGTTATGATGCCATAAAAGACGCTCTGGTAAACCACGCGGAGGAATTCTCTGCGCGTCCGCGACCTGCGGTGCTTACTAAAATAAGAAAGAACTATGGTAAGTGATTTTAGTTTCCATAAGAAAGTTTCTGATAATATTTTTTAAATGCTCCGATTCAGTTTAAGGTATGCTGACAAACACAACATTAAATTCAGTTATATAAATTGTACATATGTGTCTCCAGGGGCAAATTGGGACTTGAATCCGGCACAGGAATGTTCCTGCAGAGCGGGAGGGGGGGGGGGGTTGTGTAGGGTGGGGGGGAGTGGCTGCAGCGGTGTAAGTAATGTGTGTAGGGGGTGGCGGCAGCAGTGGTGTATATATATGTAATGCGCGGGGGGGGGGGGGCTCACCTGCTGCTTCTTTCTGCTAGCCGAGTAGCCGGGCGGAGGGGGAACGGGAGCTGGGAGCCACCTTGAAGGTTCATGGGAGGTGCTGTGCACATGGCCCATTTTTTATGTTTTGGGCCGGCCCACCGGGCCAATACGCCCCTGTATATGTCATACAGGTAAAAAAAAATAATAATTATTGTGTGGAGGCAGGGGCACCATCAGGTCAGCCGGGCCGTGGTAAAATGAAGGGGGCGTAGCCTCCCAGTGGGGGCGTGGTCATGATGGCCTAATTAGGGTCGATCCAATGACCCATACCCAATGCATCTTGGAGGAGGCATGATACCTCCCCATGCACTGAGATGTTAGAGCCGTTGTTACTGCTTCCATGTTAGAAGCAGCCATAGCGCCTCTGTCCACATCCGAAATAGACCCACTGACTATTCCTCACCACCGTACAGGGGGCTTAGGTTGGATGACTGACAGAGAGGCCAACCACATCATGAGCAACTGGCGTCATAATGAACACAGGTGCTGGGTCTAATTCCCCATGCTTAGCACCCACATGATACCAGCATTAATACTGTATACTAGTGAGTAATATAAATCAGCTCAATGATGCGTATTCATTCTGTTCAGGCATTGTCTTCGCTATTGGTGAGAACTGGAAAGTGATGAGACGGATCACCCATTCAGCATTACGAGATATCGGCATGGGGAAGAAAGGTATAGAGAACATCATTATTGAGGAGACGGAATGTTTAATAAAGACATTTAAGTCATATGAAGGTAAGTGGTTATAATGGCACCAGACAGCGGCGTGTGGTGATTTCTATAGTAGTTGCACATCTTAGAGACAATCACTCAGGGACTATTCCTACATAATACATATTCCTACCCAGCTGAAAATTTTAAAGCAAAATAAATAAATAGTAAAGTAGACTGCGCTAGAATAATGGTGCTTCATTTCACTTTTCAGAAAGGCAACACGTCAGGGGGGCAGGGACAAGGCTGACATCACTAGGCCTCGCCCCATGCCACAAAACTCTTTGATTTGCGGGCAAGTGAAGAGGGACGGAGCTTAAATTATGCCTCTTTTAGCCCCACCTCCTCTCTGCAGACCCATGATTTGCAGTAATTGGATCAGCGGGAAAGGGAGGTGCGGGGGATCTGGGCAGAAAGTGGGCGACTTACCTGCCTTCCCAGGGGGGCCGGGAGGCGGACCCAATTTTCGGGAGCCTCCCGTCCATTCTAGGAGGGTAGGCAAGCCTGATGCAGGCACCTTGACACCTGCATCGCCGGGCCACACTTGTGAGGCCTCTCCCGGCTGGTTAACACTTGCACCGCACCTTTTCTGGAGAACTTCCTTTCAGCAACAAAATACCAGTTTAAGGGTCCAATCATTTTGCCAATGCCATTTTCATTTGTTTCTTTTAATTATTCTGTTTGAATAAAACATCTAATGCAAATATAAACAATCCTGGGTGTCACCTTCAAGTTATGAAAACCATGGGTTCACCTTTTTTTCAAGGAAGGGTACCAATAAACTTGTCCATGTATGTATTTTGTAATGATGTTTTTCTGTTTATAGGAAAACCCTTTGATAACTTGACCATCATGAACGCTGCTGTATCCAATGTAATCGTGACCTTACTGTTCAGTCGGAGATTTGAGTACGACGACCCAACCATAGCGCAGCTTACAAGTAAAGTCAATGAAACGTTCAGGCTTCTGGCAAGCCCTATGATTAGGGTAAGGCATTTTTGGATAACGTGTTCACACCCACAAAATTATTTGTCCCCCCTACCCTAAATGCTGGCTTCCTGTCACTCAAACTGTATTATGGAGGGGACATGGTCACGGGATGGAAGCTGGGCCTTAGGAGTGACACTGAGCAGCGTGTGCTGAGCTGGAGAGGGAGACTGTGCTGCGGAAGCCTGTCCTATCTCTCCCCACTGCTCAGCTTCCTGCAACAGGTGAGGGAGGAGCAGGACATGAACCCCTCCAGCAAACCCGGGCCTGGGTAAAAAAGTGCTGACCAGCCAGGGTGTGATGTTTCTGCTGAGGTAATTTACCTCGGCTGAGGTATTATCCTGCTGTCTGTTGGAGCCCCATGCTGGTTCCAAAATATGGGGACCCCTATGTTTTTGCCCCCCATATTTTTGGAACCAGGACCGGTCCAAGAGCCCGACTCTGTCGGAATTGGGTGAAAAGGTCCCAAATTGTATAACTGTATGGGCACCTTTAGAACCCATTACTGTTTATCATGTGTTGGGTCACAATCTGGGGCATAGACTGTCACAATTTAGTATTTAGATTTGTTTAAAACGACTCTTATCTTTTGTAGCTGTACAATATTTTCCCATCTGTGATGGATTGGCTGCCAGGAGATCACAGAAAGGTCTCTGAGAACCATAGAACTTTCCAGAAATATTTAGCACCGATAATCACCAAACACAGGAATGAGCTGGATGTGAACGACCAGAGGAGTCTGATTGATGTGTTCCTGGCTAAGCAGCTGGAGGTATCAATCATATTATCATTTACTAGTCTTAAGGCCTGTCCGACGGTTTATGCTTATGCAGTTTATGCTCATGCAATTCTCAAAAGTTTTGTAAAGTTAAAATGTTTTTCATTTATTGGACCCTTATGACCCCTTCGGTGGTATGGTGGGAAATTTCTTGGGCTGAGATGCGCTGCAGAAGGAGGCTCTACCAAGAAATTTCCATGCAAGCCACCAGCAGTGAACCATTGGCGCACCACCACCCCCCCCCCCCTGTCGCTGATCCCCTACATTGCAGATCCTCCCTGTCGCCGCCGCATCGCCGATCCTCCCTGTCACCACTTGGGGAGGAACAGGGTCGCTAAGGGAGGTTCGGCCGCTCGGCCGTTCATGTGTTCGGGCATCCAAACACAGGATTGCCCGAACAGACGAATGGCTGAGCACCCGAGCCCCCCCAGCAGGACCATCTTAACATTGGTGGGGGCCACTGGACAAAACATTAGCGCGCCTCCCACATACACCCCCACACACACGTATGTGCAGTGGGGTTCGCGCAGCGGCATTCGGAAAGTGCGACTGGGAGCTTGTAGCCCTATTTGGCAGGTGGGAAGAGATGCTGATTTTGAAAAGACGGTCCGGCTGAGAAAATTCAGCCAATCAGCGTCCAGCCAGCCTTTTCAAAATCAGCAGCACTTCCAGTCCCTCAGCTAAAAGCTTCCAGCCGCTGCTGCCCGAATCACCGATATCCGCCACCCGCCGCCACTGCAGCAGCTCCCCTGGGGCAGTGCCGTCTTCCCCATTGGGGTGGGCCCCTAGAATCCTTGGGCCCCTGGGCAACTATCCATTAAGCCCAATGGGAAAGATGGCACTGTCCCCAAGCGGCAGCGAATGCCTCTAAGCAGCCGCAAACAGCCAAAGCCGGCAGCTGCTGCAGAAGGCAGTGGCAGCCCCTTCTGTGGTGAGGGACAAACCTGCCCTACTAGGTTTGTCCTGCCCAGAGAAAACCCACCACTCAAGGGGTTAAGGGTCCACTTAAGGGACATGTGCCAGTGCATGACTACTTAAACTGCAGTCTCACTGACACTAGCAATGGGGGGAGGGGGCTGGGACGTGACCGGGGGAGTTGTTGGAGCGGCAACCAACGTGATGGTCAGTGGCGTAATTAGAAATTTTGCGCCTCCCTGCCAGAAAAATCATTCTGTTGCGCCCTCCCTTACATTTACTATAATTGTATTTACCTAAATGCTCATTGACAGGAGTTACATGCTTGTTGCCAGGGCTTTTTTATTCATTAACAGTGTTTTTTTGGCATGTTACCAGTGGGTTACATGCTCATTGCCATTTGCGGCTCTTCGGGGAGGGGGTGGCACTAAATAACACAATTTGGCAGAGGGAGGGGGTGCACGGGGTTGATGCGGGGGACCATGATTTTCGGGACCCTCCTGGCCAATCCGGGAGTGTAGGTAAGTACTGTATGAGTTGGGAGGTATGCTATAGAGTGTTATATTATAAAAAGTGATGCAGAGTATATTACAATTGTGTCACTGGGTGCATGTTATCCCATCCTCTGTACTCTAAAATCATAAGTTGAAAAACAACATTTTTTTTGCTGATGTCAACAAACTTTTGCAGTCGTTTCACAAAACTACATACAGATGGAGCACCCCCTATCCTTGCACGGCGCCCGCCAGAACGCCCCCACTGGCGAGCGCCGGTGGACAGGGACTCCATTGAACTGGGATGCGTGTGCGTCTCATGCACACTTGCGTCCCAATCTCTCGGCGGCTGGGCAGCGGGTCCCTGCCCGTCTCCACTTCGGGGAGATGGGCAGGGTTAGGGGGGGCGGGCGGCGATGGGGACCGGCGACGAAGGCGGCGGATGGCGACGGGAGCTCCGTTGCCACGGGGCGCAAGCGTCTCCTGCGCGCGTGCCCCCTGGCAGGAGCTAGCATCTGGCGGGGGGCTGGCGATGATTTCACCAGCCCCTGCAAGGAAGACAGCGGCTCCATCTGTACAAACCTTGAAATTGCCTCACACCCTCCAACTGTACCTTTTTAGCAGCTACAGTACCTTTTTTATGGCCTGTACCTATTTTGGGTCTCCAACTGCCCATTGTAAGTATAGGAAAGGAGGCGTGACCACGCCCCCTTTACCCATGACCATGCCACCTTTCTGAATTTGTATGTTTTTTTCCAGCAGAAGTTGGAGGGAATGGTGCCTTTATTTACGTAGGTACAACAGTTTGGAATATATATCAAATGGATACCTCCCTGCGGAGCACCTCAGTTCTATATACTCCAACATATTTGAGTACTTCAGCAGCAGCATACCTCCCAACATTTCTGATTTAGAAATCATGACGCTCGCGCGTCCTGAAAGGGGGTATGACCTATGACATAGGGGGTGTGGCCTCATGAGATTCTGCGCCTGCAGGCCTCAACCCCTTTTTGTCACTGCAAGAGCTGTGTAAGCTGCTGGGTCTCCCCCCAGCCAATCTGTCTCTCTTAATAGATGCTGTCCTCATGAACGAGACGCGGGACCATCCCAAAAAAACGGGATGGTCCTGCGGAAAGAGTGAAGTATTCAGCAGTAATATAAATATTATATACAGTACCATTAGTAAACATGTACTTTTTATTTGGCGCAGGAGAACTCAGCGTCCACATCGTATTACCACGATGAGAACCTGAACTTTTTGTTGATGGATCTTTTTGCTGCGGCAATATAAACCACAGCGTCCACTCTGCGATGGAGCCTCCTGCTAATGATGAAATATCCAGAAATCCAAAGTAAGACACATACATGCATTGCGGGATAAAGTCATCATAAGAAGGGGTCTTATTTCGATCGCAAATATGCGGTTTTATTGCAGACGGATCGCTAATGGCTATCCACTCGCAATTCCCGGAACATTGAAGACCATGGAAGAGTACCTCTGAGGCTTCCACTAATCTTCGACTGATATAGGCTATAAGTAGTCAGTGCCTAAGGCGGGGGCACTGCTGCCACCAACTGCTGTATGGCATATTGGCCCTCATTGTGGTTAGCGAACTCAACCATACATTCACATGGTTAGTTCGATGATGAAACTCTGCCATGTGCAGGGTTTCTACGTGGGCGCCTTCGGAGACCTGCCAGAGATTGCCGCAACACAAACAAATCACAGACAATATGGTTGCTCAGCGACCATATTGCCAGAGATATTGCACCGTGTGTACACAGCTTTAGAAAATTCAGAAGAAAGCTCACAAGTTCACATGTAAGAGCATCCACATTGCAGAGGGTTAGAGAACAGAATAGGGCACAGGATAGAATGGATACCATACTGAAGTGCACTGCATAAAATCAGTGCCAGATTAAGCCTTCGAGGGGCCCAGGGCACTTTAGATGGGGGGGGGGGGGGGGGGGCCTTGCACTTGTCATTACTGGCTGCAAACTGCATGGAGAATATTAAACTGCCTTGGGAGAATATTACACTGTCAAAACACAGAGTAAAGGCAATATAAACTTGGTCAATGTGTAACTGCAGGGGGGAGATACATACATACCACATGAAAAGCCTGTGTTTGTCCCTCTGCACCTTACACTGTAGAACTGTAGGAAACCTCACATTCCAGTGCTGCCTCTGATTAAAAACCCTCCCATGACTAGGCTGCTGCTGCTGTCCTCCATGGGCCTGAGAAGCATGTAATGAGCTCCACCAATCAGAGCTCAGCACACCTCTCAGCCTCTCAGCCTCTGCCCTCTTGTGCAAAGTGTCATGGGACTTAGTCAACTCCCAGTAATGCACTGCTGCTTTTAAAGTACAGTACATGCCAACCACAGGAGGCCCCTAGCTAGAGGGGGGCCAGGGGTACTGACCCCTTTTGCCCTGCTTTAATCCGGCCCTGCATAAAATAGTACTAGTACATGCAGACTGAAGTACAGTAAGTACTGTACTAGCTGACTAAATACACTGCTTAGAATAGATACTGGAACCAGCAGGGCTGCCACTAGGAATTTTGGGGCCCAGTAATGATTTCCAGTCCGGCCTACCCCCCCCTACCTTCCCTTACGCTGGACTTCTGCCACAGGCCCTGAAGCATAGGCTTTCTTCAATGCAGGACGCCAATGGCCAATTAAAATGCAGCACCAGCTGGTGAGCCAATCAGAGCTTGTGTCCCGGCAGCTGGTACACACGCTATGATTGGCTCAAAGCCAGTGCAACATTTTAATTGGCTGCCAGTGTCCTGCATTGAAGAAGCAGGCAGCACAGAGGAGGCAGTCGGGGAGGTTGCGGTGGTCAAAATGAGCTGCCCGGGCCTTCTAGACAGTCCAATTCCCTGATAGGTTCCTTATCCTTATCTCCCCATCTTGTAAACTTTACTAGATGTGTGGGAGAGCTGCCTATTCTTCCTGGGGTGTGGGGACTTCCCCAAAAATAAGGAGTTCCCTGCAACTTCTGGGACGGTAGGCTAGTATGATAAATACTGTATGCAATGCCGTCACCTCTGGTACAGCAGGAAGACACTATAAGCATACCAAAGGCAAAGGGGTCATGGCCTCACTAAGAGGGGGCATGTGCTCAAAGGAGAAGGGGTGTGGCTTCCTAGCTTGACCCCCATTTTCATCAATCCGGGGTCCCGGATATGCAGGCCATGATGACAGGAGCCAGGTACTGCATGTATGTTCCAGTGCAGCATCAGGAGCCTGTCACTCAGCAGGAGCATCTTGGTGTTACCCCTTTGCAGGTGACAGGGCCCACCTCCCACAACCCCTGTAGTAATACCACTGTAAATATGATAAAAATTACATAATTCAAATGTCTTTTTTAATAGAAAAAGTTCAAAATGAAATTGAAAGAGTGATCGGATCAGCTCAACCTCAAATAGAGCACAGGAAGCAGATGCCGTACACCGACGCCGTCATCCACGAAATCCAGCGGTATTGTGATATTGTACCTGTTAATATCCCACATGCAACTTCCCAAGATGTCACATTCAGGGGCTACTTCATTCCCGAGGTGAGTGGCCAATTTTCAAGGGAAATATTCAACACTGAAGACAAGGGGCAATATTTGCTAAAGATCCATTTTTGATAGACTGTGATTTTTGACTGATTCACAAAAAAAAAAAAAAAACAACAAAACAAAATCAGACAAAAACTTAAACATAAAAAACCCAATGTTTTCTCATAAAACCACCGAAAACTTTGAAACCAAAAATCGACAAAACAGTCACCACAAAATTGAAACCCTGGATTTTTTGGTTTTGGCATGGGTGGCAGCGGATAGTCGCGCCCATGGGAATGCCCAGCGTTTCATGGGTGTTCCCATGAAAAGCAGGGCATTCCCGTGGAAATGCCCCTGATGTGGGCACCTGGGTGGGCAGCTGGCATCACTGGATATCAGCTGCCCGGCCCACTTCCTTCTGAATGTCCGCGCAGATCTAAGTGACTTCAGAGTACCTTAGATGTGGTGGGCACATGGGGGGGGGGGGGCTGTTGGGAGTCCCTCCCTGTAAATTGCTGACCAGCGCCTCAGGGTCATGCTCCCACAGCGGCAAAAAGGGGCGTGGTCTTTTGGGACATCACTATTATAGGCCACACCCTCTCTCTGCAAGCCATGCCCCTTAATTGGTCCCTCCTGAAAGACTTGAAAGTTGGGAGGTGTGCATAATGCACATATACTTTAATGCAGTATACAAGTTGCTCTGTAAGCAATGCTGCCACTTGTTCATGCTGCATTTCTGTTACAGTTGGTATCTGAATATTTCTCCTAAGGGGACCTTGGTAATGCCATTGTTGTCCTCCGTCATGAAAAGTGACACCTGCTTTGAGAAACCAGAGGACTTTTACCCGGAACATTTCCTCACCCCAGAAGGAACACTTCAAGAAGAATGAATCCTTCATACCGTTCTCATTGGGTAATACTAGTTCTCACCAGATCTTGTTGATACTAATGCCAATAATGATGGTGGAGCTTTGGTTCTGGAGACCAGAATACCTCTTACCCGTATATCACTGGTTCTAGTTCATTTGGGTTTATTTCAGCCGCAGATCACAAAAAGGAGGTGGCGCTGATGTCATTGACCTGCCTGCATTCCCAGGAGAACGCTTAGCGTTATCATAAATTAGAGGTTTAGGAACTTGAAGGGCACATTTATTAAGCTCGGTGAAGTGATAAAGTGTCTGGTTTTTATCACCGCCATCAGCTCCTGACTGTGAAGTTACAGGCTTGGTTTGAAAAATCACAGGTAGGAGCTGATTGGCTGGTGATAAAGACCAGACACTTTATCACTTCACCGAGCTTAATAAATCTACCCCTGAGATCCTGCTGGTTCCTGCTGATAAATAGCACTGCACATTACACTTATTGTACGAGCTCCATGTGATCTGTTATCACATTGGGGTTTATTTACTACAGATGTGAGTTCTACTGAAGATGAGATTTTGCTCATAGCAACCAATCAGATTTTAGCCTAATGCAACACTATTCGCACATGCGCAGACCCCCGGCAATGGATGGCTTCTGGCGAGATACTCGTTGTATGTTGGGAGGGAGAACAGGAGCGCATTGCGGTGGAAACGGGGCTCACCCATGGGAATGGCCAGCATTTTATTGGCGTCCCCATGAAAAACGCTGGGTGTTTCCATGGATACCCTGGCGGGCCGATGCAGGCCAGGGCGGGCAGCTGATGTCACAGGGCGACATACGCCTACCCCTTCTTCGTCATAGCGCGCGCAAATAAAAGTCAGTTTTTACCGACCTCTGCGAAGCCAGGAGCTATCAATCAATTGGTCGGCGACAAGGGATGCGAGGGATGTGTTCTTGTACACATCACCTCACATGCTACCGAGGGGAGTCAGCGGCGGGGAGGGGCATAATTCGGCAAGGTGGCATCTCAGCTGCTCAGCAAGGTGTGATGGTCACAGCTTACCAAGCCAATCTGGATGAGGGCCCCTACTTCTTATTTATTTAGTAACTTCTAGAAGATAATAGAATCTGATTGGTTGCTATAGCAACATCCTATCTTCAATAGAACTCCTATCTTAGTAAATAAACCCGATTGTGTCATTTGGTATGCAGTGACAGTTGTGCAGCGGTTGTACAAAGAATCATTTTAATCAGAAGAAGGTGCTTGTGAGTCCCCCGCCGTGTTTCCTCCACAAAACATTGAATCAGAACGTGTACGCAAAATAATTATCAAATGTGGGTACGCATGTGCAATGCAAATGCTGCATATGTGCTATCCTTCTTTAATCGACCAGACTGCATTATCTCAATTTAGCAATCCCTGCCCCGTCCCCCCTCCATCCCTCTGTCTCCGTGATTAGATGCTGTGCGCATACTCTGCCCCCCCCCCCCCCCCCCCCACACCACCACCACCAACTGCCCCCCAACCATTGGACACTGCTGCTACCATGTGGGAAAGTGCCTCAGTCACAAAAAATCTTAACTGCCCCATGAAAATAAGGACAGGCTGGGCGGTATGATCTGGTATGATGTGTGTATATGTCATTGGTCAATTTCTTCTTGTTTGCCACAGGTAAAAGAACCTGCGCTGGGGAGGACATGGCTAAAATGGAACTGTTCCTGTTCTTTACACGACTGCTGCAGAACTTCACCAGCCAGGCCCTCCCGGAGCGCAGCTGGACCTCACGTCTGCCAGTCTCGCTATTAATAACTCACACCCTTATGATATGTGCGCTATTCCCCGCAGCTAGAACCTTTTCGGACAAGTCATTTGGAAAGATGCCTCATACTTGTGTCCAGCTTCCAAATAACATCTGAAATTACAAAGCAGTTTTTTTTCTACTAATGACAAAATGTTTATTCTGATTGGAACGTTTATACAGGTTAAATAATTTACAGAGTACCCGGAAAATGAAAATGAATTCATTTTCTGAA